>NC_061143.1:5469693-5680642 GCF_905220365.1 Vanessa cardui
GTTGGTAATAACAAAGCTAAATAAGTAATGTTATATAAAACGGCACTGATAACAGAACTGTGGAGAAATACTAATTGATTTTTTTTAAAAAGATAAATTAATTAAAACTTTAGTTGGATTTTCAATGTTTAAGTGACATTTACATAATAGTTAGATAATAATAAATTCATAATTTACAAGTAATATCCATGAAATTATTACTTAATCATTTTATATTAAAAAGGAAAGCTTGACTAGACTTTACCAAATAATTCAATTAAACAGATTAGTGTAATCAATTAGGAGTACTAAATAACACTGGCGAGAGAAAAAAAAAATAATTAATAATAAACCATCAGCAGGCCATTCGTCGCGCCACCCACACAATTTTTTTCAATTATGCGTCGCGACACTCCCAAATATGTATGTATTTACATATATTATAACAAAAGCTGTTGTGACCGTTTTGGAATGGACATAGTTAAAAAAATATATATATAGACTTTTCCAGAAAATAATTTCATAAATGAAATTTGTATCTGTGTGTACGTATGCATTATGTTTTTTTTCACACTCACACATAAAATACTAAATGGAACTACGCACACATCCGTGCATTCGACGCGCGAACACATACATAACTCGCCAATACCTATAATGCCCCAATAGATAAAAAAATGATCGCAATTTGCCTTTAAAGAAATTACATTCATAATGTTGATGTAGTACTTTTAATTTTCACTCCATTGACTGTCTGATGACTGTCTGTCAACTTGACACTCGTTAATTTTTATTCATATAGATAATGCAGTGCATGCACAGGAAACATTAATATTAATTGAAAAGCATTGTAGACGGGGTTTACTTGGGCTTGCGTCACGTTTTTTTGTTATTGTATTTCAAATTGGGTATTTATGATAAGTTTAGAAGGTTCTAGAAAACTTTATGACCTCATTGAACTTTCATCTATCTATGTATGTGATAAATGCGTTCCGTTGGCGTTCGGTATTTTTTTATAAAATTGTTTGCAAGAGACGTGTACTTCAAAAATGTGTCACTTAAAGTAATCTTAACCTCGTGGAATGGTGGCAAGAATGCTTACAGCATTTCCCCGTTGAATCACAATTCTGATCCTCTGGGCTAAAAACGAACCAGCCCAGTCACCATTGGAGGCAATAAGGCGAGGTGTTTTACTTTTAATGAAGCTTTTTTCCATCACTATTCCAAGGCAAAAATAATACAATATGTAATTAGTTTCTGAATGAAATGTAAGTAAATTAATTACAAATCACAAATATGAATAAACATAGAACAAACATTTGTATTAATTATTGTATCACGTGACAATAATCATTAATATCAAAACAAAGGGTCCCGATTCCTCTTTTTGTAGCTTCATTCCTCTTTGTTTACTTAATACTAATATGCAATTTTATTAATTAATAAAATGTAGGACTTTTTGCTGGCCACAGTTATTAGTATTGTTGCTGTCTGAGTAAGTTATTATGAATACATTATATATTAGTTCCCAAGGTTGGTAGCACATTAGCCAATATCTATGGGCGATGATGACCATAACATCAGGTTACATATTTGCGAGACTGCCTACCTATTATCTACACTGAGAAAACTAAAGTGACCATTTTTTTTTTAATCTTACTCTCAGTAAATTACGATCGCTCTTAGCATTCCTCATATGGTGTTACGTCACGTCCGTTGGTACTTCTCGACTGTAAGGGTAAATGGACACACGGAATTTGTCCATCAATCACCCGGATTTAAATAATATAACCTCGACCGTAACAGCTTAAGGTTCTTAAGGATATTAACAAAAAATACAACCTCTAAGTGGATGTTTGTATACTCGACAAACTTTCACTCTAACGGTGAATTATATTCTTATTGAGTCTAATGTACTTTACGATCTATAGTAAGAATGTCAGTTTTATTATTGTATCGATACGAGACTTACGACTTTATTTTACTTGCTGCAAATTCATTTTCTAGAGCAAAAAAATACTGCATCAGATAATGTAATAAACCTTTTCGGAATCTGGTTGTTTAAATTCGCAATAATATCGTTTAATCTTAAAGAGCAATTATTAAATGCTTCATATATGTATTTTTAACCACTCACAAGTCTTCTTTCTTCATATGCACAGACAGACAGATTAAAGAAAAGACTGTTGAAAACGAGCGCACTTGTAAAACACGTCCAGTACGCGTGCATTGTGTTACATTGCAGCAAACTTGATAGAGGTGGACCAAAAATCGTTGCGTTGTTTTCTCGAGATGATTTCTCTCTCATTCCAACCACAAATATTTTATACAGAGAGTAAAGTAAAGTAACAGCCTGTACATTTCCCACTGCTGAGATAAGGCCTCCTCTTCCATTAAGGAGAGGGTTTGGAACATATTCCACAACGCTGATCCAATGCGGGTTGATCGAATGCACATGTGGCAGAATTTCGATGAAATTAGACACATGCAGGTTTCCTCACGATGTTTTCCTTCACCGCCGAGCACGAGATAAAATTATGAACACAAATTAAGAACATATATATAGTGGTGCTTGCCTGGGTTTGAACCCACAATCATAGGTTAAGATGCACGCGTTCTAACCACTGGGCCATCTCAGCTCAATACAGAGAATTATCGTTTATTTCTCTTTAAATATTAACACAACAACTAAACTTTAAATAATAAAAAACAAGACAGTATTTGCAATTTATAAAGAGACGTACGAGTAATTCCCAGAAATTTTAAACGTAGATATAAGATAATAAAATGATGAAGCGTCAAATAATTCTGACTTTTCCGAATTTGAGATGTCCCAGTGGTTGGGCACACAATCTTTTAACGTAGATTGCTTGTTTGGGTGAGAATTAAAGTGCTTAACCATTAATATTTGATTTCGTGTTTTATTGTGAAGGAAAACATGATTGTGATCGTCTGCTGAAACGCCACATTTTGGCTATTTTTTAAGCCTATACCACATTTAAATGTCACCAATCTGCTTACAAAAGACAGACGTTTGCTAAGTAGGCTCTTACTTCTCACCTTTCTCAGAAACTGTTATAAGCCGCATTACTTGAAATAACAGTATAATGAGACTTGAAAATAAGTAGAGTAGATAGTACTTCCGCGAACGGAACTCCATCGGTCCTTACCTGGTGCACAATAGTTGCATTGTACCACTTCCTTTGCTGTCATTTGATCACCTATTTAAATAAATGAAACAATGCCATAATATATAATAATACAACAGCTGAAGTTTCTAAATACAAATACAGTTACACCTGATTGGTGATCGTGGTACCTTTTAAGTATCTGAATGATTATTGGTTGTGTATATAGCTAGTTATATTAAACTAATAAGTCAGGGAGATGTCAACGATGTCGTATCTTTTGATAATATATGTAAACGACTCAATAAGCTAAACTATATTCGTGTAATGATTTAGATTTTTTTTTATTGCGTATTTTTGGTCTCATATATTTCTGAACAAATTGTCAATATAATATATAATTGACAATATATTTCTGAGGTTTTGTGCTTCAAATTTATAGAATGTATTTAAATTCAATAAGCAACAGCCTGTAAATGTAAAGACTGTCAGGCTAAGGTCTCCTCTCCTTGTTGCTCCAGTGGGGTAAATTTCGTTAAAATTAGACACATGCTGGTATCCTGACAATGTTTTTCTCTACTGTCAATTACGAGATGAATTTCAAACACAAATTGAGCACGTTACAACCACAGGGCCATCTCTCTCTCGAAAAGTAAACTCGCGAAATAGCTGTTTAGACAGCCGTGAATATATAAATAAAATCGTTTTAGCAAACATTACTCCTGCGGTTTGAGCGGTAAATCTCAAGTTGTACCTCAACTATCTACCTATACTTGGATTAGGATACCGCAGAGAAAATGAGGATTTTGTGACCGAATTGGAATAAGCTTTACGAAAGCCGTTAAGCATGAAGAAACTGTGTGCTTAGCGAAATGATTGATCAGCAAACATTAGGATATTCCGTTTTATGACCATAAGATTACATATATCCCATTCCAATGTAAGAATGAGGAGAGATAAACAAATCTGAGATATATCGTGTAATTTACTATGTACTCTACTATATAATGTACTGCAAACAGTTCTCGATTAGTATCTCTATTTATATTATACAACAGTATCCTTAACGTCTGATTTAAGTTCACTTTTAAGTTGAAATTTTATCAACTCTACGATGATATAGTCAGTTTTTGTTACCAATGTTGGGTCAACTGAATCATAAAACAAATGTATTTTCTGTATCGTAAAAATATATATCTAAATTACAAAGTTTTCTAGTAAATAAAATGGTAATTCCTCAGAAGGGTTTATGTTCTGGTAAGGAACCCACCCACATTAATCGCAGTCAGCGGTAGGTTTTATGCCGATGTCGTAGAGCACTTAATCTACATAACGGTTTTGGTAATGTCGGGAGCTGGATGTGAGGTCGGCACTGCCATAACGTACAACGTATAGCGTGAATTCCATGTGGAGTATTATGCAACGAGGTCCGGATAGAAATACTCAGGGTCGAAGCAAGTACTGCACAATGTTGTTAAACTTCAAGAGGTCAATTGTGAACAGATTGTAGGAAATAAACTTAAAAGTTGAGTTTCGAGTTTTCTTCCAATATTCTTGGGATTTTCTGTTTTGTTAGTTTATTGTTTTTGTTTAGTAGATTGAAAATAAGACAAGTTGAACTCCAGTTGAAATTATTTATATATACATTATAAAATAATTATTTGTACTCATACTAATAGTATACACCGATAATTTTGTTAATCTGGAGCGCTCCTTTGTAAGTGAATAAATTTATATCACTTCATATATTTATATACCTTCATGCTTTTTAAAGCTATACAAACATAATACGAGTAAAAGTAGTATAGTTCCTTAGACACAAAATCCTTTAGCCGATTACAGCGGGTTCACGCCCTATCAAGCGCCAGCATAATTTTATGTGCTTGATTTGCGTTTTTCATTTCATGTTTTGCGTTACCAATTATAAGAAGGAACGTGGAGTAATCTTCAAAAATATGGAGAACCAGCAATGAACACTTACTGACCATATACATCGAAAAGATAATTTTACAATGGTAACGTATTGCAAAATGTTTTAAGAAAACTTACGTAGGTAAGTAAAAAGAATAGTCAACAACCATTTGATTGATATCGTCCTGCGAACCCTATTATGCTATAAAAAATGTTTCAATACAACGAAACGAAATTCCGTGGAGCCGTACGCACTTCGACTATAAATCGTATTCACACCCGGCCCGTCGGCACATATCTGCACGTCGTTTATGACATATGCAAATTAACTGCCGATGCGTATTAATATCACGAAATGACTTTTTCAAGGAAATATTGTGTTATTACATTATGATACTCAGAAACACGGATGTATTACAAATGTTCGAAAATGTAACTGAAATTCTAGCCGATGGCATCTTTACATTTAATACAATCGTGTTATATATCGATTGAAGAGTTTTTTTAATATATATATGTGAGGTTTAAAAGTCGTTTTGGACTACCGAAAATTTGTATTCGGTTTGATTTTGTATTCGCTTTGTTGCGTCTGTGAATATGATTTATACGTTGATAATATTAGTAATTCGGTGTCTGATGTGATGCTATTTTCTGGGTCAGTAAGCGCCTGTAGACGTCATAATAATAACTTTGCTCGTTTAATGTATATAATGTACCTAAATTGCTAAAAAAAAATCAATGAAGTTTTGAATGAATCTCTGCGAATTTTAATAATTATTACTGTTATGATACTTTGTAACCCAATTATTTGCAGAGCACATCCATACATATTTTCAATACAGCATACGCTGTAATAAAATATAGGTACATCAATTAATGTGTTGGGGTAAATATTTAATACGGAAACTAAAGTTATGCTCGCGATAAACAAACCCCAGCAATGTTATAAATATCAATTATAGTTCTCTCTTTACAAATGAAGACGGAACTGCATTGAGTATTATTTTATTAAACGACTATTATTTTCATTCGCAGTCGCCATTACGTTTATCAAATGGACCGTATGACTGAAGGCTAATAACACAAAGTACATTTAGAGCACTTAACGTTAAAGCTACCCCCCCTCCCGCGTTCCGATTGATTGCTCCGCTGACAGATGGTCACTTACGACCCTAGAAATAATATAGATGTACGAAAATACAATATTTTTATAAGATATTACATTAAATTTGTTTGTGTGCTAGATTATTTGAAACATGCCACCTAGATATTTCTTATAATAGCTTATTTTTGGGACGTATATATATTAAATTTTATTATTTACTTTAGTAGCACTTGGCATTTCTTCTAGTATGATATTTTTGGTACAAATCGGTAATGTTTTTATTTGATATTCGACTTTTTTTATAAGTTACAAAAGAATATTGTAAAATATACAGCGTGTAAATAATAAACACGTTAGGATAAAGAACAGCTTGCAACAAATTCGTATATCTTCACGCCTGTATGTCACTCACGAATTTCTTTTATTTGCCCACCCATGTGTTAGTCGGAAAGCAATATCGTGTTGAAATTTAGACACGTACCCACCGAATATTACATAGGTTCATATAAAAGCGACAAATCGTTCAGGAATTGCGATATACTCATAAAATGTATTGGGGATTACGACAAACATTTGAAGACATTTTAAATTTATGGACAGGTGGTATATGTTACATTAGAACAAGATAAGTATTCTATTTTAAATATAGTAAGAGCCCTGTTCAGTAGTGTTCCAAATTTAAAATGTGATTTAAAATATAATAGCAACAAGGAAAACTATATTTACATACTTCTTATTCAGTGTTGCTGTGTTCATAAAGAGCACGTTTGGTTCTACAATTCGTAACATATATAATGTTACAGGTTTTAATATTCTTTTTTGCATTTTACTAACATAACCATGTATTTTAAATTTTGAAAAGGATAAAGTAACGACTTTCTTGGAGGTTCTTCTCCGTAGAATTTGCATTCTGAACCAGTTGTAGCTTCACCTAATATAATTTGTTAATGACGATTCAAAACAGCTTGTAAAATACTTGAATAAAGTGTATTTTGATTTTGTAGATTTACACTCATATTTATTCAGACAAACTCAATTTTAAACTGACATATCCAAAATGTATTGAACAGTGCCGTAGTCTTACTCTTAAAACTTTCTTAGATCGACAATTTTATATACAAAGTTTTAGTGTATCTATTACAGTTTGACGTTTGCAAGAAAAGCTTCTCGTCGGAGAATTGTCTTCCATTTGCGTTTATGTAAATAGAAGAAAAGTAGCTTAAAGTAAGGAATCATACGTACTTGACATTTACTATCGTAATCAGCAAACTTCAGCCTCGCTATTAGCAGTCGCAAAAGTTTTTGGAAAATCTGATAAGTAGCGTTAATAGGACAAGTTAAATGGTATGGATTTAAAGGGAAAATATCGAGGATGACTCAGAGCTCAACCCCAAGCTGGATGGACCATCTGCACTAATGAATATGTGAGGATTTATTTTGAAATTCCACACTCAACTTTCATTAAGTACTTTCACTGTTAACCTAATTAAGTATCAAACACATATAGTAATGGTGAGGATGCTCAGTCTATTGATAACACATGTCAAAGCAGTAGTGCTTTTCAACCATTTCAAATTAACCAGCTTTAGAAATATTTTGCTGTAATACAGTTTCAGGTTTTTGATAACTAATTACAGAATTTTTAATCAACAAAATGTCAATAGCATTATTTACGACCAATGTTAATTAGTGGTCAAATGTATCTGTCTCAGTGCCAGAGGCCTTTTTGCGATAATTCCCAACTGGGCTTTAGAAATGTTTTGATTTTATGTTGTTCCGAAAACTAATTTAAAGTTTTCGTTCGTCGTGTTCATTCTAGATATGTGAATGAGATGAATCTCGAAAACATTCGTTTAAATCACTTCTTAGTACTCCGATTTATTTTAAATAAATATTTAAATTTATAGCATTAAATTTAAAAATTCAAACACTTTATCTAAGTGGACTCTTGCAAGCGCTTTTGAACTACTTTACAAGATTATTTCAAATGTATAATCTTGCATGAAAATCGACCAATAATTTACATTTTGACTTCTACTAATTGAATCATTTAATATATGTTATTGATGAGTGATTGGAATTTCATATAAAATTAAATTTATATTTAGAATAGTAATGTTTTCTATTGTGAAACCATCGCCATCATATTCGTAATATACATATCGTTAAATACGAGTGCAAAATGTATCTATATGAGTGGGGTATAAACGTTTACACCAGCCCTACATTCACGAGGCTCAGATAAGCTCTGTACACATTACACCCTGTTCCAATTACCGGCTTTGATACGATACGTCAAATTTATGCTTCCCCGGCACATTCTTTTAATATATTTGGACGATTTGCCAATTTACGTCCCTGGTTTAAAAAAGGCTTAATTGCGTATATACTCAGTTATAAATATATTATTAAACGTTGATAATATTTATATGGCGTATAGTGTGATACTAGTTTCTGGTTCAATAAACACCTCAAGACGTGATAACAATAAGCTAGCGTACTGGCCCCGAAGGTGTTAAAAGTAAAGGAACATCTTAAATGGCTTATAAATCATTAGTATCTATTTACAATCACGTTCTTAATGTTTAAAAAGAAATATCTCAAAAAATACCTAATTAAAATACCTAGTAATTAATCAGTAGTACAAACAATAGAATACGAATAATTTGCATAAATTCTACCAATTAAATATCAAAGAATTTTCAAATAATTTATATTTAAATCCGATAAACCGAAGATACGTTAAGAAACGTATTAATCAGAAAGATTTTAATCCAATTTGAACTGAGAAAGAACAATAAATCTACAAAGAGCCTGTACCTGTCTGGGACAATCTATTTTATGTGCTTTATCTTATACTCTTGGTCAGAACTCCGGTACTCTCTGGAGACAACCCTCCGGAGTGAAACGTATTCTTTTACAAATATTTGTTCTTCTATAAACTTCTTAAATGGATTCTTTGTTGAGATCAACATTTTTATATTGGTCACAATACTGAAGTAATATTGATAAATAAAGCATCTACCAAATATTTAATTATTATACTTGGGTAAGTAAGAAAATTCACCAAAAGCAATCAATTTGAAAACTGTTTTTTTTTTTATCGTTTCATAATAACTGGCAACGAGGGAAGTAGATAGAATCTAAATATAAAATATTTTCTTGACAAACCTAAATGGCATATTATTGTAATAATGCAATTTATATGGCAGCGAATAAAAATAACAGCTTGTATCCCACTGCTGGGCTGTGCGGCTCCAATGCGGTTTGGTGGATATAAATTTAACCGAATTTAATTGATATAAACCTACACGCAAATTTATTCACTATGTAACACACGAAATTCAGTGAATTGCTTGAGTTTGAATCCGGAATCGTCGCTTAAAATGCACCTATTCAAACCACTGGGTCATCTGTGTCCGTCCGTGAACGTTCCATGTTATTTTTATTAGTGTCATCGTGAAATAAATTATATTTTTAAAGCACTCAGATAAACATTTCCCTATTAGTTTTTTAGATGAACGGAACAAAACGGCTTATGTAGTTATATATAGCAGATTAATAATAATTTTATGAACATTTTATGATGAATGAATTTTGTTATTGGAAATATGAATTCATTTATTTATTTAACTGTTTATTGTAGGGGCTACCATATTTGTTCACAGAACCCACAAAATTATTAATCATGGGGTGACCGTAATAATATTTTCCGAAAACTTAGGGTTTGTTTATTGCATGCAGTGGCTCATATTGCCTTTTGAATAACAAATAAGATAACTTTTCTCATATAACACTTGAGATATTATTGAAATATAAAGGAAATTTATTCAACGAAAAAAATGTCATTGCTTCCATAAAATCCGAAACAACTGTATATTTTAGTCATAATATTATCGTATCGTCTTTCTAATTATAAAGTTTTAAACTGTTCCAAAGTCAAAGGAAAATAAGTATTCAGCCACACTTTGAAGTAAAAATTTAAAAAAAAAAATCTTTAAAAAAATAATTGTTGCCTCTTACAAACAACGATCTAGTTGTTCAGACTATGTTAAATTTCTCTGTGATGTGACGCCTTAATGATTCGCCTAATTGGGGTCCAGTTGGGTCCATTGCAAATAGCCCCGGATGGTAGCTTGGATGAAATTGAATGCTCTAATTAGTAGGTGTAGAGTGGCACAAGGACTTGTTACAGACGGTAAGGAAAGGGTCAGATAGTGAACTAATTTTAATACAACTAATTATATCCTTGTTATACTCTATTATATTTTTTTTGTTGGTATAAAGTCGATTTTAATATATTATTTCTCGTAATCGAAAATTATAATAATATATCATAAACATAAAAAAAAATAATCATTATTATTAAAATTTTAATAAAAGCTGTCTTTGATTTATTAGAACGTTAAATTATAATACATACCCTTCATAAAAAGAACTGCTTTCAATAAAAGTAATGAAACTAATTCATACAAAGGCCCCCAAATAAATCCCCATTTGCCGAAAACATAAAAGGGGAGTTCCCCTAGGAAGTCCTAATCAAATAGTTATATTGTAAATATATACCTACGAAGATAACCCCAGCAGCCTGCTTTCGACCCTCCTGTCATCGCGACCCTCTCAGATAAGCTAATAAGATTTTGATAAGTTCAGGGCTTACAAAACGAACTTCGAAATTTATCTAAATTAAAGCAATGGATTTATTTCCGATTAAATTCTTAAGAGGCTATATCTTGTTTTTGATAAAACATTTAAAATCAAATTATTATTATTAACCAATTCATTAATTTATTTATATAATTTATAATAGAGATAATTATAACTGTAATACAACAAATAAAATAAGCTACGCCTTTATAGAAACGTCATAGATGTACTTTTACTTGTATATCATTTAATGTTAACAAATATGCCATGAATATATAATTGTGTTACAAAAAAAACATTGAATTACAATAAAAATATTTGTATGCCGCAGTTTTCATATGAAACCTGCAAACCCTTAAAAGTCTTTGCAGCCGTGCGCTTGGCCTAATTTTATAATTGTCAAAAATAAAAAAATAAAAACCTGCAAATAATTCATACGGAAACTGAAAAGCTTTCATTTCAATCTTTAATTTTCTTTTCGTTTCAACGTTCACTAATGACGATATTGATATGAGTAATACCCAAGCCTAATAAATTCGAGTTATATGTCATCATTCGTTGGGCAAATTTATTTCTGTTCGTAGCGATGAATTTTTGTCTTCCACTCATCTTTATATCTAGTTATATCATCAATTACTTCTTTCTTACACACGGTATCTGTTACAGAGGTCATGCATCCATTTTTGATATTACCTCAGCGTAATAGACATCCTCATTCGTACCTTAACTGACTTATATGACATTTATCCTCCAATCCATCATATTGTATCAATCCCATAAAAATTGTGTTTCTGGATGTTCGTATCGCGTCAATATTCCTTTTGATTGTAACACGTAAATCATAACCGATATTGCGCTGAAACCGAGGAAAATGTCGAAGATTCTTAAAAATAATTTGGTACTTAGATGTGGCGCTGTGGCGAAACCTTCCATCACATGTGTACATTGTAGTGAAATGCTCAATACCTTATCTTCAAACGAAGAAGCCATTGCCTAGGTGAGGGATTTTTACGTATCTATATGATTATATAATATTATAAATGTGAAAGCAACTCTGTCTGTCTTTCGCTCCTTCACTACCAAACCAATGAACCAAATTTAATTAAATTTGGTATGAAGCAAATTTTAATTCCCAGAAGAACATGGGCTACTTTTTTGTGTGACACATGACAACCAAACCCTGAAAACGCGAGCGAAGACACGTGCAACAACTAGGTGTTCACATATATGGCAACTGGTCTTCTCAAAGATGTCTCTTGTTTCTTCCTTATATTTATGATGATACATGACAGGAATGTAAATGAAATATATCCAAATTATATAATAAGAATCAATTTCAACGTTTCAACAATAACAGCAACGTTGCCAATGGATTGGCAGTGCGATCACGTAGATCCATAACGGTAGACGAGTAAACTCCGTGAAACCACGTCGTCACTTCTGAGATTGCTCCATCTAAGAGACGCGTTTGAAATTTAAAATGCACCGTATCCGAGAAATGCAGTTTTGAAATTTTAAAATTTCATAAGATAACTCCGCCGATTCAATATTCTAACCAATTACTTAGTTACATTCAGCTGTTAAAGCTGTTGCCAATTGTATCGAGATACATTATTGAATCAATATATTTTTAATTGATTAAAATAACGTTGCTTTTCTTATTTACATTATATGTTTTAAAGCGATCTTCGGGAGCAATGATGGTAAAATTCAAAGTCAAATTTGTTTACGTTTGACTGAGACGCTTAGTGTCGCGTGTGTGACACTTGCTTTTCTTTTAAAAATTATTTTTTCTAAATTCCTTTATTAAAACCTTAATTGACCCGTCAAAGCTTACACATCTCCGAGGCTCTTTTCGATATGTGCAGCGTGACATTTTCCATTAATTTAACGCAGAATTTATTTTAAACACAACGATTCGATTTATTGACAGCCATCTCTATATTTTCGTATGCAGTGAAAAATAAATATAAACGTTGATAATGGAATGGATAAGCAATAAATTCGGGGGCAGATACAGGGTTGTGCCCCTGCGGTGAGCTGGCCCGTCATTAATCAGCCCCCTCGCGTCAGGGTTGACGTATTATGTAATTTTTATCATACATTACATGAAGCACGCAATATCCCCTGTGACGTAATGTTGTGGGGAATCAACCCTGACCTTATCCAAGGTTTTTCTCTCCTACCTTAATTAAGTACACTTCAGATATGAGTTATTAACGACCTTTCGGAGCATTTATGTATCATTTATGGAAAAAAGATATCATTATGACAATTATCTTTCTAAAAACCCATACGTCACATTTTGTTAAAATTATTTATACACTTGTTTTGGATATAACATTCAAAAGGAATAACAACGATATTTTCTTTAAAATAACCAGCTGTTAGCAGACTTTGTTACGAAATTATGTATTATTCGGTAACTGCACTTACATGCAGAGGTTTTAATGCATAACGGTGAATCATGAGGCACCGTTCGGGATTGCGTGATAAATGTGACTTAGGTTATATTTTATCAGAAACATCAATACAGCACGTAAATAAAATGACTTCTTTTAGTTGTCTACTTTTCTGACGTATATACCGACTTGTGTCTGCGGTTTTGGTTGCTACAGCATATTTGATTTGTCTGGATGATATATGTTGTTGAGTCTACATTTAATAGCTTGATGATAATATGAACTGAATAAGCGAGGCCAATAATACATACGGCTTAACACACACATTCGTGTAGTAGTCCTACTAACGTGTGAGTTAGCATATGTATAGCATTTAGACAATACGTTATCAATCTGGAAATCTCAAAACACAATATTTTCAAAATGCCAATACTTTGCTCTCAATTCGTTTAGGACATATTGTATAAATGGAACTTGCAGCTTTAACTGCACGAGATTTATAACCTATAGCACACAAACCACTATTCCAATTTTATCCTTGGAAGGGTGATTAAAAAGTAGTCTTTGCCCTTCTCCGGGACTCAAGCTATATCCATACCAAGTTTTATCGAAGTCGGTTCAGGTTCAACGGTTAAGAGCTAACAGAGAGTTAAGAATGGTACATTTATTGATGGCTCATTGCATTTTACTCCTTATCAAATGTACCTTAAAATGAAATTAATACAATAACATGCATAAATATATCTATTGATAAAATGATATAACATTTGACCTTTTGATTGAATCTTTTTTTCTATCTATTCGCATACCGCAGAGCGGTTATTTAAGATATTGATTTTCATAATACTGCAGTCATACATCATCACGTGCATTAGAACCGAATTTGAAGGACGTTGCACAATAGTGCGGTCCATAATTCAAAAGTAAGAGTATGACGTTTCCTAGGGACGCATTTTCCCAGTGTTTATACAAACCGACTATAAGTATTTCATAATATACGTCTGTAAAAAAGAAAATATTCAATATTTTATATATACCTGTATTTAATACTTATTTATAGTTTTTCTTGAACAAATCTTTGTATCCTTATCCTCCGAGACTTTGATCCTATCTATTCCTATTAAATTGGATTTATTTTAAGTACCCGGGCATTGACCAAACTTCACTAACAATCGTTAGTAAAGTTGGGTGGTCTTGATGGGCAGGTGTGAGGCAAAAAAGTAAGTTACAAGCCGCAAGTAGCTGCTTGTATGATTACAAATATAACATAACATTTATAATAACAGTTTTAAGAGTGATGAAATTTTAATATTTTACGCTATCTGCGAGGTTAGACCAGCGTGAAAGCGATTTCAATCGAGCGTTGCCTCACAAGTATATGTGAACAGTACATGATGCTGCTATCTATATTTGTAAAAAATATATTTGTAATAAGTTTTTCTTTTTTGGAGAAAATGTGTTCCTACTGGTTTATCCTGTAAATTTCTGATATATTTCTAAGTCTCTTTTAGCAGATTATTTTTTTATAAGTTACCAATGTAAATCCTGTTACGGTTTCAGTCAGGCTCCTAAACTCTCTCCGGTATCGGTAAGGGTATAGAGAACGCAGTAGGCAGCGCAGCAGACTTTGGTACTATAGTTATGTCCTGCGCATCATAGTCTCCGCAGAGAATGGCCGCTGTAACCGAAATCGGTCAGGAGGACATCATAATGCGTTCTATTTATTCGCTTTTTGGCATAGTTCATCAACGTACATTTGGCGACACGTGAGTCGTATTGGATTTCTTTGGGATGCAAAGCACAATAGGCATTAGCTACTAAGGGTATGAAGGATTATAGTACTTAATATGCTGTGACAAAATCTAATCACGAAATGAACTACATAAAGATTATTCAACTACACAAAGCCGGCAATATTTCTATGTTTTGATTTTCCGATAACATATGGAATGACTTTGGTAATATGGAAGATTTTTAGGGGTGATACTGGTTAATCTGGTTTCTGGCAGCACAGGAGTGGAGTGACGAGTAAGGCAAATATAACAAATGGTTTTGAAATATGCACCAGATATTTGATAAATTAATATAAATAATTTGATTACCGTTTATTTCCTTTTTGTGATTTAAACCAATTTAATGTTTTTTTTTTGTCTAGAATTAAGTAGCATGAAAATCTTTTTATTTACGAGCTTATATTTTATTTTCTTCTAACATACTTTTTTCTTATTAAAAGTTTACCTTGAAATCACATATTTAAAAAAAATCTCATGGCTTCGTTTAAATGACGTTTGAAATTATTGGTCGTTAAAACATTTATACTAAGAAATGACTTATCGGTTATATGATACGTTAGTAATTCAATGTTGATCAATGGGATATATAACTGGAGCTACGAATATGTTAAACTAACCAAATGTAGACTAGGAGCTGAGTTATTTAAATCAAGTACTGCAAAAAAGGCTAGCGCCAGTTTTTCCAACACCATTCAGAGCTCAAAGGTGTTGCTTGAAGTTTGAAGAGCACGTGATACAAGTCTAAAAGGTTGAAGTAGCGAGTTACCAGAATTTTACGAGTATCCTTTTGAATTAAACGTTTTTTATACAGTCTTTCCTAGTGTCAAGTGGGAGTTTAAGTGACGGGCTAACGAAATTTTACCATTTCTTTTTCATTTGTATAATACACGTTTGGGAACATTATGCCAGTATTATGTAAATAATTATACGCTGTATAGGGGTTTTAGCATTTTTAAGACAAAAGCGAATACATTACACAAAAATGTATTCAGTGACATTATAGTGTGCAGGTTTATTTAATTGATTAACAAGTTAATAGTATATCCTCTTTAATAAAATTAAATTTGTTTTTAGAAACGATTATACACTATTAAATTAATTAAAAAATAAGCGAGTGAATTTAAAGAAAACGGAGTTAAATTGAGGTTGCTTTACGTTAAATACAACTTGTAATAAAAAGACGATTCAAAGGGCTTGTAAGTCTTCTTTAACGAAGTATATTTTTTAAATAAAAGCACTTTATAAAATTATGAAAATTAAGTAAGAGGCAATAAATTATTTAAGCAATTAATTATTAATGTTATTATTAACATAAGCTTAAAATGTTAAATGTTATAATTTAAAATCCCTTCAATTACAATGAAACTAACTGTAACAGTGTATGTGTTGACGACCTCCGTGGTCGAGTGGTGTGTACACCGGTTTTCACGAATAAACGCCACTCCGAGGTCCCGGTTTCGATTCCCGGCCGAGTCGATGTAGATTATCATTAGTTTTCTATGTTGTCTTGGGTCTGAGTGTTTGTGGTACCGTCGTTACTCCTGATTTTCCATAACACAAGTGCTTTAGCTACTTTGGGATCAGAGTCATGTATGTGATGTTGTCTCATATTTATTATTATTATTATTAAATACCAACAGGCATTTCGTAATAGTATTTATTATGTTCTGTACATAGTTTAAGGTTGACATTCATTGATATTGCAAATAGATGAACTATAAATGTTTTCTTAATTGCAGTAAATATACCTAGGTGTTACCTTTTTTGGACTTGATTGATAATGGCTATTAAATTAAATAATGGTAAAAACATTAATCGTATTTATAGAAAACACACACACATCATCATCATCCTGCAGTTATCCCAATTTAATTTGGGGTCGGCGCAGCATGTCTCGTCCTTCGATACTTCTCTATCGGACGTCATCTCACAAGTAACATTCTTTCTAACTAAGTTTCACACAGTCCATCCATCGTTTCTACGGTCGTCCTCTACACCTATATCCATATTTACCCACATCCATGCTCAAAACCACACACACATAGGAAAAATAAGTAACCATGGCTTATCATTAATAAAACAACTCGCGAACAAGTTATTTACGAACTTCAATATACATAAATACTGGTTGTAGCGAACATCACTATACCCTAGTGGGGGAGATATTTTTATCGGTCATTGATCTCTATCTAGATTGTTATCACTATCACTGGTTTGGAAATATATGCTAATCGAACGATTTATTGATCCGTAAAGAATAACAATTTAATTTAAATGTATTAAGGAGCGAATTACTAGACTATAAATTAATTAGACAACTAATAGCTATTGCTAGTGGAGTTTGAATTCACAATTAATTGAGCGAAACAAGGCAAATTATACTTTAAATATTGTGCAAACGTAAAAGTTTGTAGATGCATATAATTGTTAGTAAAAACTATATACAAATGAAATAAACATAGTGTGTAACTAAAGACTCGTGGCAATGATAATGTTAGATAGTAATAGAGAAGATTCCTCCCATAGAATATTTAGTATTGCTATTTATGTTGTATTATAAAAGCATGTGCAAGATCAAGGGATATATTATTTGATAAATTATCAATCGTCATCGCTTACTTTTTGGTTATTTTGTTTAGAGAATGATCAAGTAATAATAATAAAAAAACGAGAAAGTTAGTATCATCTTTTGTTAACGTTGGTCAAATAATGTTCATTACATCTTACTTTCTCACAATTAATAATAAAGTTTTCGCAAGTCAGATTATGAGTATGTGTAATGTGCGAGAAATTATATCACCTAGCTCATTATTTTTGGTATTTTCTATTCTATTATCTCACGATGACAATCAACGGGATAGTGAAAATGTCCGTCATCTGGAATACCGAGCTTAATTGAATTTGTTACGAAAAATAAATAAGCTGTTTCGACAATAATTCGCACGTTTCACATCCCCTTCGATACAAAATACTGCGTGACACGTAATTGTTGAAGCGGTGTCAGAACCATATGTTAGGGCTCTATGAACCCCCAGAATAAACGCTAATAAACTAACTTCATGAACTCAATGCATGCTGATAAGAATTCGATTCGAATTCTTTATTTATAATTTGAATTTCGAACTGTTATATAATTTATCTTTGATTCCGTTGATATGGCAAAAGGTCGTTTGTAAAAAAAAAGTACTAGGAAAGCATAACAAGAAACATATTTATGTATTTTAATTCCTACTTTTGTAATGTTATGGTAAGTTTTTTCTTTTTGCGTTTAGCAACTGAAAGTTAATTTTTGCTCACGGCATTGCACGAGCAGTCGTTTATATCAAAAGTAACTGAAATATTTTTCCTTTTCGTTGCTTTTAAAATACACAGTACAGATTCTTTGCGACAAATATTCTCAAATGTCAATTATATTGGGTATAACTATTATTAGCTCTTTGAGTAAACTCAAGAGTCTTTACGTAATCTGTATATAAATTCCACAATGCATATATAAAAGTATTTTAGTATGTGTTATTCAATAGATAAGTATAACAATATCCATTTATGTATATAACTCAATACAGTTTGAATTTTGTAAGAATCTTATGTAATCTAATTTATGTAACACACCCTTAGTTTCACTTAATACAGGGACAAAAACCGCCGCAGGCGTTTTTCCCAAATACTCTGAGTATCACACAAATAATGTATTATAAGAAATAAATGTAATTTGTGTGTCTGTATGGGGTCCAACAAAAGGGAGTCAGTTGGCAGTGGAGTGCTAATGGCAATCAGGAACAAATGCAATTTTATGGCAAATCGCCTCAGGCATGAACCGAAATGAAATTGTAAACATTTATATGCATTTCGTTTATCAAATCACCGAAGGAAGCCATACACCCACTCAATTTATACGCCTAATCAGAAACGAATGTCATACCGCCCTAAAAGAATAGGACCAATACTGAAAAAAATAATAAAATGTTTGGAAGAACGTAGATTCCTGTTATGGTTCCATTGCTAGAAGGTTTGTGGGTTAATCCACGACGCTGCTCCTTTGCGGTTTGGGACACTTTTGGCAGCATTTCACCCGGCACATGCAGATGTCTCTGTGTTTGCCATGCTCTCGTTGTTTTCTCACCGAGCATAAAATACATGATAAACATATATTAAGCAAATGATAACTCGGACAGGCATA
Organism: Vanessa cardui; assembly: GCF_905220365.1. Lineage (NCBI taxonomy): Eukaryota > Metazoa > Arthropoda > Insecta > Lepidoptera > Nymphalidae > Vanessa > Vanessa cardui. Next base: position 5,488,839 of record NC_061143.1, read on the forward strand.
ACTTACGCTTGTCTGAATTTGAACCTGCATTCTTATTTTTAAATTGAAACTAAAACAAGTTCGTATAAAATCAGATTCCGTTGAATATTCGTTTTCTTAAAGTATTTAATATAGCTGCATGATCACAACTGATGACGTATAAATTAAATTTTGATATGATGTATTCCTAATTTAACACATTTTATATTTAACACCCTATAGAATATATTATTACTTAACAAAATGTATGTAATGTATGATATGACGTATACATATACCTATAAGTATATATATTTCCGATAATATATTACATTACACCTCATTGTATTAAAGAGAAAAACTAATAACGGGGTGTGAAATGCCCCTAAGCGTTTCGCAATTGGCAACATTCACACATAATTGCATTTTGTTACAAATATTATGCCTTCAAGCTCAACTCCCTGAGGGAGTATTAATTGAATTCGAGTTTAGTATTTTACTTTGAGAACATTTGACTTTCCCATAAAAAGAAGTTACGCATTTAATAAGCTTGCGATTATTATACTTTTTACAATTATTAAATAAAATATTCGTTGAAAAGTTTTTATTTGTGACGTGTCAACCTCTGATTGGTGGTCAATGGCGTGATAAAAATGCTTAGAACCCATTGGAGAACGACGCATAGGCGCGAGCGACGAAAAAATGATAGCAGTGTTACAATTTCAAATAGTTACAGACGCATAAATCAAATAACAAGATTCAGAACTGCTTTTAATATCATAGCTCCTAAGATAAATGAACAGCATATAAAAATATCTTATCGATCGTAAAACATTTACGTACGTTGTATGTATACGATAAATGTCAGAGATACTGATCCGAAATAGCCTTCTGGATACACTTGTGGAAGTCTTAACCCAAATAGCTGGTTCAAACTGGCACAAATAAACTATCATGCACTTTATTTGTATTTATAATGCATCTCGTGCTCGACGATGACGGATAACATCGTTAGGCCTGTGCCGAATAAAACTTGGACACGTGTACCCAAATTCTTTGGGTACGTGATGGAATAAGCTCTAAGCCTCATACTCGAAGAGAGAAAAGACTACTTGATAAGTAGAAAATGAGTTTATTTTTTTTTTAATTTTTTTACGTTTTACAAAAGAAATCGACTTAAAAAAAATAATATTAGTACGATAACAGTCAGGTGAAGCTGGTGATACGAATCACTAGTTTCCAATAATACCCCATACAAGCTTTTCAGGTATAAATACCTTGGTATAAATATTATGAATTTAAACTCCCTCAGGGGGTATTATATTGAATTGCAGTGGCCTCAAGTATGCAACGTTGCGAATGATAGGGTAGCACGCGCCGCTCTCACGCAACCACTTGCCTGTTAACCCATTTAATATAATGTTTGCTTAATTATATAAAAAATAACTTATTCCCTGTGCCATAATATTTATATATAATAGAACATTATTGATTGATATGTATAAATATATTATATGACTTGTGAACACACGAAAATTCCATGAGAGTTTTTTCGCCACCTGTACTTCAAAAAGTTATTAAGTTTGGCTTTTAATAGCGCTAGAAATAGTTTAAAATGATTTTTTAAATTAACCAACATGTGTTAATTTGTTTGAAATATTTTAACATCAACCTATATTAATGTAGGTCAGTAATATTTACTTTAAGCCTTTCTAAAAACCGTATACAAAGTAAAATAAAAATAACCCAAGCTTAATCGCATTAAAGCCAGCTTTAAAAGAAATTTTGGACAGCCTGCAATTACTTTCTTTACGACAGCCATTAAGTAAATTAAGTTATTATAGCATTTGTACATTCGTGCAGTGATATTATTATTTTTAAATTATAACATGTATTTTGTGGAAACATAAGTTATGAAGGCATAAGAAATGTTGAAATGTGTATCGCTTAATGAGAAGGGATTAATAGTATGTAAAACAGTATTAAATATGAGAAATGATTGATGAATCTTTACTTGATGGTAGGGCTTTGTGCAAGCCCATTTGGGTAGGTACCACCCATTCTTTAAATATTCCAACGCCAAACAACACTATTCAGTATTGTGTTCCGATTTAATTTTGGGTGAGTGAGTCAGTGTAAGTACAGGCACAAAGGAAATATCATCTTAGTTTGGTGGCGCAGTGGTAGTGGCAGTAAGGAATGGTTAATATTCCTTACAGCACTATTGTCTATGGGCGGTGGTGTCCACTTAACATCAGGTGGCTCATATGTTCATCCATCAAACGATGCCATAAAAACACCAAAGATTAGGTTTAAAAGGTTGTGTTACAGATGATTTGCTTAAAACAGACGTAAGTTTGTCACCGCTGACCCGAACGAATGAGAAAGTAAAGGAAAAGGTAATAACGATGACGATGAAATTGTAGCAACTGACAAATATGTATGTTCTGATTCCAATACTTACTAATTTCAAGTTAGACATTTTAGCATTTCACCATATATAACCAGTGTAGACGTTACCTGCAACAAAAATAAAACAAATGAATACTACAAAACACGTAACATAAGTCAAGAACATACTTTTTTGCTTACTAGACAATGATAATTATAAAGATGCTTAAAAAGCATGAAGTTAGTAATTGTTGATTTTCATCCAAGATATATTTTAATGTTTATTTGAGAAACAGGGTAACTATTGAGTTTTTGCCGGTTATTCTAGATAGTATTAACACATTTCATGATAAACTACATCACGAACTTGTGGTAGCTTCACATTCTTTAGTATTGAAACATCAAAACCTCCTTGAATAAATATTCTTTTTCTTTTGAAACAAATATTAAATGTACTACCGAACTATGCGTAGTTATCTACGCATAGTTCGGTTATAAACAAAGGTCTTGCTTGAATACCACTTTTTCATGTTTACAATCTGGTGCGAAACGGTACTACTACTTAGCAGATGTATCGCAAGAGTTCAAACCATAGAAAGTAGATCATATTGTAGTTTAGTTAATTTTCGTAACGTTACGATATGCTGTTACAAACTAAAAATGCTCCAAGAAATTTACTAAATGGGAATCATTAAAAACTATTGGTTTTCTGCAAAATATTTAAGTACGTTTTGCGTACAAGTATAAAACTTGCAAAAGAAGATTGACCCAAATCTCATTTCGAATAACTCTGATACTTTTTATAACCAGACAATGCTCTTTGCATCATATTTTGGAATAAACGTTGCTATTTCTTTCAAAGATTTGCCTTTGTTCTCTACAGGCGCAATTTTAGCTCCACAAACAATTAATCTATGAAACAGGCATCCAAAGATATGAGCTAAATAGAAAAACATTTCATCCGGAAATTTGGCAACGGTATTTCCAAGTCCTAAAGAGTGCAGAACAAACGCCTGTTCTTGTTATGCACTGATTGTTTGTGGCCAACGATAAGAACCTAACGGTAAAGCCGGGACAAAAGCCGTGTAAATACGATCTCTCTCAAAGGAATAAAATGGTAGGCGCGACACCTAACAAATTACGCTTTACGGAAGATGATACTACGGTTCTGTACAGAGGCTGATGAAAATTGCTAGTGGTTTTGACTCGGCTTCAAAGTATTTTTTTTATTTAAACTTTCGTATTTTTGCTAGACGGTATTACGAAACAATGGTGCGACTGACATTTTTTAATTAACACTCGATTTCGAAATCGACGCCAATATTATTTAAACTTTTAATACAGAATGACTCACTTTCAACATTAAAAGTATGATGCATTTTAGAAACATAATATTTGTTAAAGAATATAATCTTTCAGCTTCATTGACTCGCAATTTTGAAAATTGCAACTTTATTTTGCCCCCTGGGGAATACGCCCAGTCACTCCGTGATTATAGGTCCAGATGTTATGGCATAGTTAACCCAAATCCAAAGTTTCGTTTACAAACTATTCTATAAGCGAACAAGGTTGGTAAGCGGATGAAATTGTTTTGTCACTTGTTAGAAAATATGTTGCTTTCAGTTAAAGCATCTGAGAGATAGAATATGGAAATTCGTATAATCAAATTCTTATGGATTGGTATTTTATACATTTATGAGAGTGAATGATCGTGGTACCTATTTAACACAATGGAATCTGTCCTTCGCCAATTGTATAAAGTTTTACCTCTTTCAAAACGCCTATGTTCTTTATAGTCTTTATTTCTGAAGTAAAATATAAGAGCCCCCTAAGAATTCCTCGTATTACCTTGAGGTATTCTTGGAATATAATATTTACTCTTTGTAGTTTCAAAATAATTTGCATTATTTCAAGCGAAATACAATCCAGTGGTTAAAAATGTACGTACAACAAAAACCTAAACTCTCAAAATGTATTATTCAATATTTTCAGGCAAGGACATGCTCCCTCGTTATTATTCCATGAATACTTTGATATAATTTAGTGGGATTTTGATTACTGTATAATCATCATTTTTCTGCACACAGTTCATCAAATTATGAAACTTTTTAGTAAATATTTGGAGACTAATGTAATGTATTGTGAGCTTACTATTACTTGTACCGTTGATATTTTAGTTTGATTAATAAAGTAGAATTTCTCTTATCATCACAGAGTCACGCTTTAAGCCATAAATAGTCACGATCTTTTGGTCTCAAAATAATGACATTAATGCCAGACAAGAGTCATACATCATTATTTTTTACAATATGACGCAATGGTCAGTGAATGTCTTTTGAGTTGGTCCAAGGTTACTAGTTCGATTTCCTTTCTTTATTCCTTTATTTATATCAAACCTTCAGAGGTGATATTTAAGAAAATATTGCTCGTTATATAAAGACTATAATTAGATATTATTCAATACAAACATACAACATATATAAAAAAGTATGTCATTTGAAAGCGATAGCTTTGATTGTATATTAAAAGTCCATATTTATTTTGAAAAACATTAAGGTATTTAAAATTTTTAGACTCCTTTTAACTATTAAAAAAAATGATACAGCTAAGCTAAGCTAGCTTATTTCACCACGTTCATTGACGGTATTTTGTTGTCTTCATTATTAAAGAAGTAATCATATTTGATTTAGATCAATATTATTTCAACAAAGTTAATGGAACAAATCTAAATGATACCAAAACAGTCATAGCGATTCTTGTTTGGAAGGCTAAACAAGACCAGTATGGTTAATACTAGACCCAATACAAGCAATTGAGCAAGAAATCATCAGACTACCTAAACCAATCTTGTTCCATGTAGACATGAATGTCCGTATGTTCATTACTCTACATATTGATTGAAATAGTGTCACGTATCTATGATTCGTGTCCAATCGTATGCCCATTGACTGGCGAGAGGAATAGCCATATCTGATGGGCTAATATTAGACCAAAATTGGTTGGGTTACTTTACAATTGAAATAAATTTTATGTTTGTAATATTAAAACAAGTGTGTAATCAATTCATTTTTAATAACGTTATTAATAAGTCGTAACGCAAGCAAACCAACAAAAACTTACTCTAAAATCTTTATTTAAATTTTTTCTCATGTATAAATCCTCTTCTAGATCCCCAATATAGATCTTTGGACACGTATATACAATATAGTATATATATAAAGTATAAATTACAATGTTATCTATCTATTCTGTCTTGTTCTACATAAATTCTCCATAAAGACAATAAGAAGTAATTTCGCGAATTATAAATTTTATATTCATAACGAAATTATGAGCCGAGCGTGAAATAAGCCGATTAATGTACTTAGTTAATAGCTTCAACGAAAGCCGTCTTCACGCAATATTATGAAGCGAGAACTAAATAATCGACTTCGAACAGGTTCTAACAGCCATTAATAATATAATTGAACATTAATGTGAATATTAAATGTGCCTGGGAAATGTATTAAAGTCACATTCCAGGGAATTTTCGTATAATTGAAAACTAATTTTCGGCTTTGTTATCGATACACGGAGTCGATGTATGACGAATTACATTATTCGTTTTAATATCGATCGTGATTCGTGTATTGTATTTTTTATATGGTTATGACAAAGGCCTTGTTTGCTCAGCATCATTAAAAATATTTACAGTTAAGAATTGAATAGACATCATTCCATTTTCAAAATAATTAAAATGATTATTCGAAACAAATGTCACTATTCTGTTTTTAAAAGTATTTTAATAAGAATTAATTGATGATTAAATTGTATTCTAATATACTGATTCTTTTAGAAAATAGAAGCGAATATCATCTGATATGTGGTTGATTCTGTCCATTGAAAGAATAATATTGTATGTGGCTACGTATAACAACCAAATTTGAAATTAAAAAAAAAAAACGCTATGTCCGTATTCATACAATCAATACAAACAGAATTTACACTGATATATTCAAATATAGGCGGAAAATAAATCCGATATAGCGAGCGAGTAGGAGACATAAAACACAATTGATTTTATATTGGATGCTGTATTATCGGAAATATAAATACTAGACGATATTATATTTCATTGGGGAAATAGGTTACTGCGACGTCAATACATCTTATAACAAATTTAGGAAATGATTTGTTAATATATAGACAGGCTTCGCAATCAGACGTCTGAATAAGTTGATTTTTTATTCATTCTCTCAAGGTAAATAGGACACCGGATCGTAATTGGTCTTATTTGAGTGTATTCTCGTACATCGGCGTCGAAATGGTATTAAACATTCCACCCCCTATACCTAAGACCCTTGTGAAAACCATATTAATTACACGAGCTTCAGATAGGTCAGGAGTGAATTCATAATGATTTTTTATGGTATAGGTTGGCGGACGAGCGCATAGTCACCTTCACCCATAGACAATGACACTGTAAGAAATATTAACTATTCCTCACGTCGTCAATGCGCCAACAAACTTGGGAACTAAGATGCTATGTCCCTTGTGCCTGTAGTTACACTGGCTCACTCACCCTTCAAACCGGAACACAATAATACTACGTACTGTTGTTTAGCGGTAGAATATCTGATGAGTGGGTGGTACCTAAACAGGCGGGTTAACAATAAAACAATAAACCTTATTAACAAGTATAAATTAGTTTTATGCCATATTGTTTTGTTGTACGAAATTAAAAATAACAAAATAGTTAATAGACTTGATATGGGTTAACTCTGCGAATGATATATTTCTGTTGATATTGGAGTAATTGATACGATAAACTTAATATTGTCTTTAATGAATAGCCTTGGAAAAACGTAAGGTATCATCAATAAAAGCGATCAAACAAATTGACGGAATGAAGACCAATCGAACGATACGCATTAAGAAATTAATATTGGTGCTAGTTTACAGAGTTGACACAAGGATCTGATAAGATATGGGTCGGTTTCGTGTCAATATTTAATCAGACGGGCGGATTATAGCTTAGCATTTAATTTTAATAAATAAACGTTTGGCGAAAGGTTAGTTCAACACTGTTTTAACTTCGTCATAATTAATTTGAAATCCAAAAGAAGATCGGTTTATATAATAATATATTTTCATAATTTTCCATTTATGTGTAAAGGCAGTAAAATGAAAAAACTAAAACTCACTAACTATATCTACCTACCTACCAAACGTACCTAACCTACATATAAAATTTTTGTCTTTAAATTATAAAAGATTTAGATTTAAAAAAGAATCTGTAAACGGTTTTCACTGTAAATTGCCATAACACAAAAACATAATGTAAAAAATGTATCGTGTAAAATAACACACTCAATCGATTTGGTTTAGTTACTACGAGGCCATACCAAAAATGATTCATTAAACCGAAACTAAACAACTGATTGCCTGATTCCTATTAGTAACTAAACACTTACAAATATAAACACAATCGATTTAAGGCTTTAAATACACATATAAACGTAATACACAAAAATATTGGAACAAATATGAACATATCCGGTAATGTTCATTAAGATACAACACAGACTTTTATATAAAAGAAGATCGAAAAATGATAGAGAACCTTTTTGGATTATAAGATTGTTTTTAGCAAAAATCGATTAATTTATACAGCATTGGTTTCTTCAACGTAACCAAGTTATACGAATGATTACGTATGTAGATTCCGAGACTTGAAGTTATACCTACAGTGTGATACGATTCGATTACAAAGCTAACTTTGACTTGTGGCTTCCTACTACGGGCACAATAAGATTACATTCTCAATCTCAATCCGAGCAGTGTACAGTGTACTGAGATCGAATTGACGTCTCCATGATATATGACTATGACATACCGTAATTGATTGACGATATCTGCGTCGTAGAGTCCGATTCTACTGATATGGAGGGCAATGAACTCGAAATATGCATCGTGTGGACGTTTTAGATAGCATTTGTGCTTTGAGAAATTCGTTTCACTTAGTTGCGTGAACGGATAAGATTCAAGAAGGCAAATAGAAATGCAGCCAGCGGAGTTTAAACCGGATCTTTTCTTAGTTTCGCGGGAATGTATTTCCGTATTACTTTTTAATGCTTTGGTCATTATAATAAAAATAATCCGTTAACAATTCAGACTCCGAATAACTTGAAATATATCAAAAATGTATCTTCAATAATAGCGCTGTTTAAACACATTTCTAGTTCATGAACTTTCCGTTTAAGATAAAGTTGTTTATAGACAGAAATAATTGAATCATGACGAGAAAATCGACGTTTATAGTTCACTGCGCTGTCGAATTATTGCAAATCTAACTAAATGGTAAGTTTGAAAGCTAACGAAGTTCGAAACCACGAATCAGACTAGCTTCTTAGTGTTTAACGCCCATTTACACAACGGGATTAATAAATACGGGATTTAAAGATTATTAATTATTATTGAGCTGGATTTCTTAAAGGTTATTCATTGCCACATTAAAATAATTTATGCCACATGACTCGTCTAGCATAAATTATATCGCTCATCATCTCCTCGCTTTTCTAAATCATTGTCAGAACGCATTCTATCTCCAATTAAGTTAAATATTCATGTGTGTGAATGAGACAGAATATAGAATTAAGGGCAAGTTAATAAGGGATAGAAATTAAATGAAGCGTTGAATGACCTCGCCCGTAGTCGGAGTTCTTCGGACGTATTCGAAGTGACTCGCGCGTGTATGCCTTATCTGTCGATCTTAGGCGCAGGCGCAACCCTTGTTCGAGTCATCGTTGTTTCTTTGGATCATCGAGGAATGCTATGCAAAATATGAAAGGCTTTGAATATTTTATACGCCTTGATATTAATAGACTCCTTTTTGAAACGTCAACGACTGCATTATTTTTATACGTCACAAAATGTTCGCAACTTTTTATTTGAATAAAGAACAATAAAAAGAAAATATAAATTGCATAGAAAGTTAACAAAAGGCTGCTTTAAAAAGATAATGAGTTTTGTTGAACAATAGGAAGTAGCTGAAAAAGTTATTTCTCGATGGCTATAATCAGTGCACTGACAAATAGTTGAGACCACAAAAAGTGCTACATTTTAATTGCAGCTTTTCTCCGTTTATAGGTCAATTGTTTGAAAGAACAAATACAAATCTATTTTATGACAAGGCTGTTTGCAATATCTACAAAGTCACTTTACGTCTGTTTTAGTGTTGATATTTTTTTTACAAGAGAATCGTCTTATTTTAAGAGATCATCGATGGGCTAAAGCCCCTTCTATGCCAAATGTGTCCTAAGGTAAGAATGTATAGGCGGATTCTCATACGACATCCAAATACATGATTAATTTCCATCATCACTACGCAATAGATAAACATATAAGTAAGGAACTTAAAAATTAAATGAAGTCGTGGTCTGGCCCATCTCGGCTTATATCAATAAACAGCAGTCATCAGGTTTCGTTTAAAAGTTCGAATAAATTATTTCTAAAATTCGACATTTCATTCATTAAACACGATTGTAAATATGCCACGGTACGAATGTGCTTCTGTACAAAAACTGCATTTCCGTAAAGTGGGTCCGTTCCACTCGTTAAGGAAACTACAAACGTTTGCTCTTGTAGGTTAAATGCAAATGTCTTCATCTCGCTACGTACTTTGTAACGTTTGAAAAGAAAGATAATGCTCTTTGAGATATCTAAAACAAAACTAAATAAGAGATAAATATTTTCTTAAAGAGGAAATGGTAACAGCGCGTAAATATCCCGCTAGGTTCTTCTTCTGGAGACACTTTGGAAACTTTGTAGAGTACGTACACTCCCACACATTTCTAAAGCGAGTAAGTGGATAGGCTTTCACCACTAAGCATGAGAGTTACAAATTAAATATGATTCTTGTCAGGATTTGATTTGACGCTGCCTTCGCTTAAATACACGTGTGAAATTGATCTTACACAAGAAAAAGTATATAGCGAGATTCTTTTCATTATATTTTTAAACTTTTCAAGCATAAAAAGATAAACACATTATATAACATAGTTTCTCATTTATCAAATTTTGATATGAAATTAAATATCTATTGTCTATATTTTCATAACATATCTTTAAGAGTTGCAAAAATCTTGTATTCTCAAATCAATTTCCACAATTTTTCAGAGACCATAACGTGTTTTTTTATACCAAGAACTTCACGGTTATTAATAAACATTGGTTATATTGGTAAATTTATTTTTAATAATCGATTGAAACATCTACCTAAATGAACAACTTTCACGCAAGTTGAAACTAATAAAAATATAACTGGGTGTCAAAAAAGAAACACGAAAACTACGGTACCTAAGTTTGATTACGGAACCAAAAAACCAGATTAAATCATAATTAAGTTGAAACGGAAATTAAATTAAAAAACTTAATTAACTGAAAAATAAATCTAACAGGCATAGTTCACAGGTCATAATGACTGCACAGCTGTCGTGTCAATGACCTCATTACTAAATGATGAATGTTGTGAGCCATTAAACCTGCCCATTAACGTGTTTCTGCCATTAACCTAAGTACGATGCTATTTTAAGATTTATCATACGACAACTAGCCTTGCGCACTACTTTGTTCGTCTGGTTTGATACGGAGACTGGGTTGTGACTGTATTGTTTTATCATTCAAGTAATTCGAGATACTTTCTTAAGGCTTACAGCTATTATTAGGTATTAACTTGTATGTTTATTAAATCTTACGCGTTACTCTTTGATGCCTTCAAAAGAGAATCATATACAAACATGACCTTTATAATTTTATTACGATGTTGTACACATTGTTCTTATCACTGTTGTTGATGAGAAAATATTTGTATATTATTTATTCGATTTGATAATTAATATAAGGAATGTAAGTATAATTTATTGAGACGGTTATTTATAATTCTTATTACTAATTATGTTTATGTGTGTGAGAGAAAAAGCCTGAAATTTATTTTGCTTAAGTATATTTTTTGTTACGACATACGTATATGTCACTTACGAATACACTTAGTATACTTAATAAAAGTGTGTTTTATTTTCATTATGATAGGATTTACTTAATTATTTTTTATTCAAATAAAAAAATTAAAAAGAGCAGTAATATAAATATAGGTGTAATATAACAATGACTAATAATTTAAACAACTTAATTATTATTTTTATGTATTTTAGTCATTATTTATACTTCACACTTTATAATAAATAAGTTTGGATAGATATAATTCAATTGCTGAAGTATTTTATAACAACGAATTATTAAAAATGTACATTTATTTTTTAGTTACTGATAAATAAAATGATAAAATATAGCTAAGATTTCGAAATATAAGGGATTTTGTGGTAAAGTATTCTATTTCTGAATGATTAATAAATATTATGTTAATACACAAACAATAACAGTGGCTCCATTTTGCTGGCTTTCAGCTGATTTATTTGGACAAAGAATGACATTTCATAATTTAACATCCAAGGCTTTTACGCGAAATGACATCTTCAAATCCTCATTTGAGCTTCTATTTTCATATTCAAAATTTTCAATTTGATGGGCAAAATAATGGTCGGAAATGAACAGTCGTAAATCGCTACAAGATCTAAATCGATGTTATAAATCGTGGTGCCTGTTCAAATATTAAAGCAATTAATTAAAAGGCAAAACGGTAAGCTTACTTAGTGTAATTAATTTTGTCAGAATTAAATGTAAGGCCGCCTGTGGATTACGATACTGAAGCCATCTTAGGGCCCTTCACTTAAATAGGGTATAAATCGAGTATTTTGAGTAAGGCTGGCCACACATGCTAAGTTGTTAAACGCCAAAGACCAGTGATCATTGGTTTCTAGTACGATTCTATTTTTGGAGCCATTTTAATAAAAGATTATCTTTTACTTAGTGGTAGAGTTATGTGTAAGTCTGGGTAGGTACCAACCACTCATCAGATGTTTCTACCGTCAAATAGTAATACTTTGTTGTATTCGATACATACGTCGAGAGATTTAACGTCTTAGTTCCCATATTGGTGGCGCATTGGCGATGGAAGGCTTCATAATATAATATTAATTATTTTAAAAAATACAATAATATATTGTACTGTCTAAAATCTAGTACATATATATCAGATTTAATGTAAGATGTGCTAAGTTGAACGACAGTTGAACGGCGATTCAATTTGTAGCTATTTTACTATAACAATATTTAAAATAAATTGTATTATATGATAACAATCCTCGATAAAACCAAAATTAGTATTTGAATGTAGCTTTACAAATAAAAAATGCAAAATAATTCAATGGTTTCAAAAATATTTTTAAATATGAATAAAATAATTGCTTTTTAATGTAATTTGAGATAGCAGCGTTTGAAATATCGATAAAACAAGGTGGGTTTATTGGCCATGATAAGAACATCCAATATGTTTGATAACGCCATTATTATCTCTAATTATATAATGGAAGCCATGTATTGCTAAACTAGTTTATTTTTAAATCATTTAACAGTGTACACCGTCGTATATTTCGATATATTTGACATAGACACTATAGTCTTGAAAGTTTTGTTTCAATTTTGCAAGTTTTGCGCCATTGTATGTGACATGTTTTCGTTTCAATTCGACAGTATTTGGGAGCAAAGCCAAACTTTATCTATCTATTTTGATTTTGCCCCGTAAGCAATACATCTAGTAAACATAAAATAGAAATGATGTTACGGATTATATAAAACAATAGAAGTAAATTTATTGCATTTTATAATGCGTCCGCGATTCTGATGTGAATGAACGGGTAACTTAGACGCTTTGCTTTATCAGGAAACTGGTTTAACAGGAGAGAATTTACCTGGCAGGTCGGCCGTGAATCTTGAATATACGAATGGACGCTTTGCAAGCACGTACACCGTATTTCATTTGGATACGCGCCGCGAATCACACACTAGACTTTTACAGATTAAAACGGTGTGAGTGTGGCCTAATGGCGCGCTGTTAGTTCCAAAATACTGACTAAATGAAATTATGTTAATAATAATAATGACATGTTAAATTAAATTAATTTTATGTACATTAACTTTAACGTTATTACATTGTTAAGTGTTATTCTTATTAAGCAAGATAATCCTTAGCATATTTCAAGTAGGCAGACTTGCTTGTGCGAAGATTAAAACTACAAAACCTGCTCTTTGTTACCTAGTTATACTTTATTTTAATTTATGGAAAAAGTGTATACATATTACGTTAATTTTTGCAATTTAAGAAGTATGTGTTGTACCATAACAGAGGCTGAATAGTGTCAACGATTGAATTTAGTCGCATAAATTCTATATCATCAACAAATATTACCTATCTTAAATTTCATAGGTAAAATGATGTTCAAACTTCACTAGTTCCCCAATATCTTTAACTTCAAGTATGTGTTGAAACATAGGGGAGAATATATTGTATTTCAGTCCACAAAATAAAGATGCTGAGAACAAACACCGGCCGGGAATTCAATCCCGGGGGAGGGATCCGGTTTAGATCCACGGAGATATAAAATATACAGGATAAAGTTGGTACCGTAGGTGTTATTGCGTTTGGATTCTTAAACGGAATGAGGTCTTATTATCGTTCTATGCTAATTTCATTCATCTCCCTTCTGTTTTTACGACTATCCTCATTATACAAATTGTTAAAAATTATAATATTTTAAGCACTGATTCTTAAATATTTACGAAGCATACTTTTTTATTAGCTTTTAACGACTGCATCGAAAGGATCATTCACTTTTTTCTATTACTTTTGAATGTCGATACTAATTAATTTGTAATCTAATATAAACTTTTTTAAGTATAAGAATAATTATTACGTATTTATTAGATTCGCAGCCGCGAATTCGTTTTCTCAATTTTAATCAAATCAAAAAGGATATTTTAAGAGGGTACGAAATTAATAAGCCGATAAAGGGCCGAAAGTTTTCAAGTAACGATTGAATGAGTGCGTTTGAACGAAAACACGTCGGAACAGTCGGTCTGAGGGAATAACATTGGCTATTTATTTAAGTCGAAGAGAAGCGCAGACAATAAATATTTTACTTTTGAATTTTGCTCTATAGAACGTTTCGATCTTGATGTTTGCTTTACCCCCGCACGATAGATTTCAATTTGTTGTATTTGATTTTCGTTATGTGTTTTGTAAGCGGAAACAGGCTATCTCGCATCGAATGCCGCGTTGAGTGCAAATTTAATAGAAACATATGTACATAATACGTATGTATATACACTTGGGTCGTATGGAAACATTATACAGCTGTTATTGTTGCTTTGACCTTGAAATAAAATGATATTACGGTGTTACGTGTTTGCCTTTTACAATATTAAATTGTACTTCCGTGAGATATAGTTATAATTCCGTGAGTATACGGGAAAAGATAGTCGAGGTTTTACTATTTATTGAAAGAAATTATTATCAATCAATTTTAACAGGCCTTGTGTGGATATATTTTTATGGAATAGTTTGGCGAGCATATGGGTCACCTGATATTAGATGGTCACCTGCAAGCTGTAAGAAATATTAACTATTCCTTACAACGTCAATGCGCCACCAAGCTTGGGAACTAAGATGCTATGTCCCTTGTGCTACAGGCACAAGGTTACACTGGCTCACAATACTGCGTACTGTTGTTTAGTGGTAGAATATCTGATGAGTGGATGGTACCTACCCAGACGGGCTAACACAAAGCCCTACCATCAATATTATCAATCAATTATAACAGGCATTGTGTGGATATTATTGAATTGGAAATTAAATAAAATAAAAATCAAATAATCCACGCAAATAACATCACCAATTGATATCATACAATGTAATAATAAATCATATTAAATTTCATGAAACAACAAAAATAGAACTCGTATCTATTTGTAATATCCTATTACTTTGAATTTATTTTAAAATATTCTATTTGTAGAAATTTATTTATTCGCATATTTTAATCATGAACACTGCGTGGGTCTAGTGGCTAGGAAATGAGGTTGGAAATGAAAATGCTGGGTTCGATCACAAGCCAGTAAACCTAGTGATGCTGCAACATATGTACATATACAGTGCAGTGATCGCTGGCTATATAGTATACACATCAGATATTCTACCGCGAAACAACAGTACGTAGTATTATTGTGATACGGTTTAAAGGGTGATTGAGCCAGTGTATGCACAAGGCACATAACATCTTAGTTCCCAAGGTTGGTGGCGCATTGGCGATGTAAGGAATGATTACCAAATATTTCTGACAACGCCATAGTCTATGCCATATACATGTGCTCGTCCGCCACATAAGGAATATCCATTAAATATATGATAAAGATGTATTATGTAATAAAATATCGGATAGTAAAATCTTTACTATATGAGTGTAAAGTCGAAATAAACAACTAGTATATAAACACGAAGATCGCTCTCTTTCTTCATCAACCACAAATACTCCTTCGATTCGACGTGATATATTGTTATTTAGGCAATAAAATTTAAGTAAGGCCCTGAAGGGGATACAAATTCAAATACTGAATTAATGTTAGTCTAATGTAGTCGCATTGAATTGATACGAGTTTGTTTCCACACTAAGTTTTCTATATACGTATAATGTATATTCTTCATTATGTGCAGTATCCTTGAGAAGGGCAATCGATTGAGCAATTTAATTTATTTCACAGGAAATTAGTAATAAGTAGTAGTAGTAAGTAAGCTTATAAAAAAAACATTTAAAACAATTCTTAGTGAATATGCTGAATTAAACAATTTTCACGTTAAATTTGACCTATAACATAATATTGTACATAATAGACTGTAAATTCTTAAACCTCAGCCTAAGTACTTGACATTAAATTAAAAAAAAAACATAAAACCACATACTACAGTTATAAAGTTAGCTTTTTAATTTTATTCCGCTAATTAATTTACTAACTCACAGTAAAAGCCTCGCTCATGATATTCTGTATCTGGAATAGGTATTTTAATCTTGAATGGCATTTCAAACGTTCAAACCTGTTATTATTAATTGCAGGTCAATTGTATTAGAATTGGTATTAATAGTATTCAAATTTAAACTTAATCCATATTTCAATAGCTGGGCATTGCGACGCCAGGTATTGCTGTTTCATCCATCACAATATAGATTGCTGTATAGCTTCCATTATATCTAGTCTATCTAGAATTAATATTGAAAATTGTAAATACTTTAATAGCAAATTCATATTTAATAGATGGTAAAGGTATTTATTCTAAGCTAGTATGCTTTTACTTTGACTATTACAAACCAATCGTGATACTTCTGAATTGAATATTTTTTTATATTAATTAAATCTCATCTACAGTATTATTTTCTTGGATATAATGAATCCAATGTATATAAGAACTTTATGAATAAAACAATTAAAAAAAAATGTAGTTAAAGACAACCACAGTACATAAAAAGAGCTTTAAGTATTCTAATGGGTAAAAAAATAACGAGATAATTGTGAAAATGAATACAATACTATGTGATATTTCACCAAAACATCACTTTTAAGTTATATTAAAAAAACGATCTGTAATTATATTTTTCTAGTAATATCCTTCAAAAGTCCAACAGTCTCGGCTTAGCTGTTGATGGGATACAATCGTTTTAAGGTTTCAAGTATTTTTTATCTGTAAGAAAAAGGGTATTACGAGCGAAATGTCAGGTCCCATTTAATAAAGAATATGAAATTCCACTTTCCAGTACTCTTCGTGACATATGAATATCAGACGTCGAGTCGTGTTTATCCTCACGAGTATAAAATACGTGAAATTGTTTAAACCAAATGTTTAGAGTAAGTAAGTTAAGAAATAGAACATATTTATTTCGATTTGTTTAAGTAAATCTTGATGCGCTGATTTATTTGATTTGTTCAAGCCTATCGAGGTAGATACTATATACTTAAAGGATATTCTGTCGCCGAGCAGCAGTATTGTTGAGTCGGTTAGAAGGGTGAGTGAGCCAGTGTAGTCACAATGCAAATAACAAATGAATCGGAAGATGGTGGCACTTTGGCGATGTAGGAAATGGTTAATATTTCTTCCAACAATTCGACGCGGTTTCTTTGTAATTTATGTGTTTTTTTTCGACTACGTACCTTATCTATAAAACTTGAACTCGCCATTAATCATAGATTCTTTTATTGAGTTCAGATACATTAAAATGTTTTTCCTTGTTATGATATGTTCACGTCCTTACCTGTAACAAAACAAATAAATTTAACATATAAATAATAAAAATACGATCAATACGAAACTATCAATTTCATATTGTTGTACGTCATAATATGGTAGAAATGATTTATAAGCCGTTCCTAATTACGCATAAAATAGATCGAATGAATTGAATTTACACAACAACGTAATAGAAACCAATCCAAAGCCACAAAGACCTGAATAGCTTTTATATAAAACAGTCGAAATGGGTTGAGGATTGTTTTTTCAGAAAGTTTAAAATTCAATTAAAGCTGAAAATTGTTTAAGTGAAAATGTTCAACCAAGACGTCAGTGACCGTTTAAAAGATGATTAGTAATCAAACATAAGTGGAGTAAATTTGATATTAATTGACGAAGCGACGATAAACGATTCAATGAAGACGGGCAGGACAGCGATAAAATTAAACCTCAACTTTCCTGACTCAAATTGAATCGGGAATAACAGATTTTTATTACGGAGTGAGGAGAATTTGATTTATCCTCAGTTAATCTGATTACAAAGCCTTAAAAATATTTATTTGAAATTTTCTTAATGACATCAAAAGATATAATAATTGACGAAGTGGATGCTAAATTAATTTCTTAACTTTAAAAAATAATAGTTATAATGTATAATTTTATATAGATTGAGATTTAATCATATATAAAAATTGTTTTACAAAAATGTAATATCAGAACGGTATCTGATAATTGAACGCGTAAATCAATTCAAGATACTACTCTCGTAGAAGACGCCAAAGTAATGAGTGCCTACGACATGAAAAGGAACTGGGGTTTAAATGAAATTACAATGATTTACACAAGCGTTCGTCGACCCAGAATGTAAATTCCACGATCGTTGGCTCATTCGAGCGTTTTGATTTAGCAAAATTTACACCAGGAAAGTATTGACGGAGCGCTATCGCCAAAGAGGTCATTGTTTATTCGTAAACATTTGAATTCAGCGAAATAATCCTTTTAAAAAGTTGGATCTCCTCAGTCGGCGTTAAACTTTAGCCGCTCATTAAACTTTACTAAATCTTTCGCAGCGCTCTTGATGGCTTACTTACGCAGAACGGAACATCAAAGCCGCTTAAAGTGGTTGTAACTTTATTTTCAAGGTTTAGTTAATTCCATTTCGTGTATGTTTCGGATACTTAGAATTCAATATTGAAACAACTTTGACATTTGTCGAGATACATAATGTATTCTTGGTTACTAAAATCTAAACATAATACATCCTCAAGATTAAGTAGAACTTAATCATCACGGTTTGGACAAAAATGATATGATAATATTTAATGTTTGAAGATATACTGGGCGATAGGTTTATTGGAAACGATGTTTACAGGAACCTAAGTAAATGAAATTTTGGCGAAGGACGCACGACTCGTCTATGGGGGCATTTTAGGCGTGTGCATAATACGAAGCAAATGTTGAGTACTAAATTTAGCGAAACTTTCCGAGGGCCCTTTATTGAAAGCGTCCCGACGATGTTTGACGGGACCCTAAATTGGTTACATAAGGTCTCACGTCTTCGCAATTTACCACCAAAAGTAGAAATTTGATTACGCACAGTGATTTATCCTTATTAAAATTCATGGAAGATGGAACGATCTAAATGCAAATAGGTGTAAACAAACGTTGCATAATTCTAGCGCATGCTGTTTATAATGAAACGTGGACTATTGTTATTTGTATTGAATTAATTCTAGTAAATTACTCGGAACCAGAAGGAATTTATGTACTTCATAAATAGCTCGTGAAAAATATTTGCATTAAAACACACAAACATTCTATTCTTTTTCACTCTGCTAGTCTTTGAACTAGTTTATGAAATCTTTGGACTCATTTATGTGTCGAGATAG
Source organism: Vanessa cardui (assembly GCF_905220365.1). Taxonomy (NCBI): domain Eukaryota; kingdom Metazoa; phylum Arthropoda; class Insecta; order Lepidoptera; family Nymphalidae; genus Vanessa; species Vanessa cardui. The sequence continues at coordinate 5,508,285 of NC_061143.1, forward strand.
ATTATTGCTGTTTAAGATATAAATCACAATACAATTACGCTATCAGTTTTTGATAATTAGGTCAACGAAATTCATCAATTGTGTCGTTTTGTAATTAATGTGTTTTGAAGTTTATATTGAGTTAACTCTTCGCTATGCAGCAATTTGAAACTAAAGTTCTATATGATGCAAAATTTAAACTCGAAATTTCTGATTATCGGAAATAGATGGACCTTTATGGATGGACCAATTATTTTTTTGCACGAATGCCTTTCCATCACAGTAGGTTGAATCCGATGGTCATTTGTTTTTGACGGAATTACAATATATATCACGAGGCTTTTTAAACGACAATGATTGAAAACTGCTAACATAGATGTTACGTCCCTTGAATCACGTTACACTGGCTCACTCATCAATTCAAAACAGTAATACGAAGTAATTCTTGTCTGCGTAATATCTGATGATTGGGTGGTACCTACCCAGACGGGCTTACAGAAAGCCCTACCGCCAAACAAATATGTACATATATCATATTCCATTATGCGTAATCACACAAACTGTCAAACTAAATAAGCTGTCGGCAATTTAAATATAGAATGTATACGCAGTTATTTAACATTTTAACGTCAATTTCATGTTAGTCGTTCTATTCAAACGCGCAAAAAATTTGAGTTGGACGTCATCACGAGAGGTTACTAGAGCGTTCATTGGAACTGAAGTATATATATTTTTTTTAATTTTTACGTTCAAACACGCCTCTATTGTTATTTCAAAGTATCCTTTTCACGTAAAATATGGTGCGGGAAAATATCTGAGACTAGTTGGGAAGTAATTACAAATCAAAATTTGAGTGTTATATAATAAACTTTAATTTCATTTTGCTGGTTCTAGTAATAAAAAAAAACGGGTTCCGTATACACGATTTTTTCGAATGGATTGAACCATATACTGTATATTTATTAATTTCCCTTATTTTATTCTTATCATGTTCGTGTTTTGCTAATGAACAAGCGTGATGAAGATGTACCACGAGACAGTTGGAAACAATGTCCCCTAGGTGGCGGAAAGAAAGGCCTTAACGGTTGACAGGTTAGGCGAATAGAATGTACTTTGCCGTTACTCCATTTCTTTCGATAAAGAATTGAAACTTTTCCTTTTATGGGCCATTGTTGGCTTCAAAAACGATATAACCGAAATCGTTTTATAAACTTGTGCGGTAAGCAGTTATTATTTTAATTGAATGGTTTGTACATAATGTGCTATAACTTTTAATAGTGTTATATATTTATAATGTGGCAAAATAAAGTTTACGGGTAAATGGGCCATCTGATGTCATATTAAGAAAAATGAATCATTCCTTAGATAGTGCCAATGCTTAGAGCTAAGCTGTTATAACGTCTGTAGTTACGCTGGTTCACTTTGAAAAACACTCAATATTGATGTCGGTACAACATCTGATGAGTACGGTACTTAACCGGGCGAGTTTATTCATATCTACCACCAAGTATGTGACTGTTTATTTAACTTAGAGCATAATTAGTCAAGCTAATCTGGATGTTTGTGTTCCGGGAAACCATACTGTATTTAAATATACCGTTAAATATGTATGCAGTATGTTTTATTAAAATGTTCAACCCCAAAGTTAAATTTATGTTGATATTTGTTACAAAAACGAACGTTTCATATTTCTGGAAATATAATATTATTTTAATATTATATGCAGTAATCAACAAGTTAGTAATATCGTAATATTGTACATTTTCCAGATATTTTAATGGCTTAAATTGAAAGAGACACTATTTCTTAAAGAAACCGTATGTCGATTGAAATTTTTAAATATGTCAACTTAACGCCATAAACGATATTGAAATTAAGGTAATAACATTAAAATAATCTCTTTGATAATTTTTTAAAAGAACATTATCGCTTAAAAAGTAATCGAAATTGATAAACATATCGTTACCATGAAGCGTGCCACAAATTAAACAGTGCGGTTACGATTCATCCAACGAAATTAAGTCCACAACATATGCATAAGTGTAAAGCATACATTAAAAAACATGACCAAATGTCGACCGAAATGTATGAGGCTACTTATAATAAATTAGCTAACAATGTAACCGTCAAAAATCGGATTTAGTGGGGTGCTCGACACAATCACGCTTCATTAAACTATAACGAAATCCCTGAACCAAACGATTGAGTGACATATTTTCCGGACCCCAATGAATTGGCAACTAGTCTTCCCCTAATTCATCCCTCGAACTCCCCACGGCGTCAGCTAATAAATTGAGAATAAAAATGCAAAACGCTCCAAATAAACGGAAGAATGACTTTGAATAGTAACTAAATTCAAAACAGGTGCATCCGAGGGGTTCGAACTAACCGGTTCAGGCATAACAATAAAACATCGAAGGAAGAGTACGCCATGAATTTATAATAAAGTAAATAATACAATAAAGTGGTAAGTCATACTTTCATATAACTATATGTATATATATTTGTTGGATGAATTTGAAAACCTTTTTGAATTTTACTTCTTCGTTAACAACTTTATAAAAATGTTCATCGAAAAGTAGTAGTTACAGAGAGCAACATTTGTACCAAAAACACTAAATTATACAAAAGTTGTACGAGGAATAATGAAGCAATAACAAAGGATCTAGAAACTAAGAGTAAAATTGAAGTGAACAAAACTACCAAAAATCAGTCGTTGCTATGAAAAATGATTCTGTGATTCGGTTCACAGATTTAAATTGAATTTTAAGAACAATCGATTGATTTTAGCAATATTAAATTTATCAATTCATTCGGCGCTGCAAGTTCCAAATTGTTTCTCTGCTAGTTCAGAATTTCGTATGAACCAACTAAGTCTATGCTGCTCGGTTTAAGTTAATCAGTCTCTAGTTTCGGAGTTAAAACCAGTGGGAATTTAACACGGGACCACGCGATAGGGTTCAATTTAACAACCACCAGTCTCTGGCGGACGGCGACAAAATGTTAATTGCAACCATTGAAAATGGAAACTTTAATAAAACGTCCGCAAAACGTTCCATGTGTTTAACCCGCGGATACTAATTTGACACCTACTGGAACACAATAGAGCATATTACGGCATAACGAAATTTGTTTTTTGCAAGCCCTTGTTCTACATTCGAAAATCTCTAGAGCAAATACTGAAAATCTGTTTTAGACATTTGAAACTGTTGCAAATGAATGCCGTACAAGTGACATTATCAAAGCTGATCATTTTAATTATCGGTGTTCTGTTTTTTCAGTTGAATTTTTGTTATTGTACAAATGAAATCCAGGAATCTAAAAGGAAATTTTGTTTAATATTACGTTTGAAATAATAAAGTATGCCATTCATAAAACAGTAGGTGCAATCAAAGTCGCTTACTTAAACGGAAAATGTGTGTCACGAACAATTATGCGCAAACAAATATGCATGACTGGACATTTTGAGCGTTATTATATATGAAATTAAATAATAAATAGGTTCGTATTTTAAACGTATACATATATGGCTAAGTAGATCAATGGTTCATATGTAGATTTGTTTTTATAAAAACATCTGTGGAAGATTGTTTGAGTCACGGACAATACCAAGTTTGAAATGATACGTTGCTTAGTTTCAATAACTGTTTATAAAACAATACGTATTTATAATTAAATTAAATTGAGGCGTTCTTAAAAAAAAAATTTAAAAAAGTACCAATTTTGATGAGGCTGAATTAATTAGTTATATTCGAATAAATAAGATACTAGCTGACCCGCGATTTTACTCGCGCGAAGTGTCGAAACGTTCTTGATCTGCTTTCTTTAAAGAACTTGCTGACCTACCTATGTATATATAGATTATGATATTAATGATAAATGAATTTGTATTCCATTGTATTTAGTAAATCTCCTGTCCTTGGAAATTATTGTTGTATTAATTAGATTTTTATTTATCGTTTAATTCAATATTTTCATTTTTACAAACTAATTTGGCTCGGTAGTAGTTTATGAATGTATTAAAGACGGGAAATCAAAGTAAAAAACACTGTTTAAAGTAGGCTCACAAAAGCACTCTTGAATCATGTTACAATATTGAATTAAGTGTACTACTACCGCTGGTTCGAAAAGTAGATTCTACTGAGAATAACTAACAAGAAATTTAATTACTTTTTCTGCCATTTTATGTAAGAGTTTATATCAAATTGTACAATTAATTGTATACGTATCTTGACTGGAAGTCAACAAGTTCTAAGTCCACACCTTTTCTTTTCATTAATATAATCATTTATTGCGTAATATACCTTATTTATTAATTATTTTTTTGACATGTGATTAAGTTATTAATAGACAAAGATAAAAATCTTTATGTATGTTAAAATGTAATATCATACGTTGATATATAATGGCAATATTTCAAATAAATATATGTTGCTTACATATATGTTATGATAATTATGTAATTGTCTCATCGATGTCAAAGGTGAGTAGATAGCCAATATCACTTGCAATACAAAATGATACAACATACAAACGTTTAATCAAGTACCTAGTACGAAAAGTAAATATTATTTTTTTATTAAAAATGAATATTTGAATCTCTCGGATCAACGTTTTCATGTTTTTGTTAGCAATGAAAAACTGTAACGGTTAACAAATATGCTGGTCTATTAAATTTACTAACTAATTTTGTAGAGATCAGGAGTTCCATTTCACGTTCGAATTTCAATATGTTTAGCTATATAATATCTACTATTAAAAAAGTGAAATAATAATAATAATATTTAATACATTTTTTTTTATTGAGAGTTTAGTGAGTTTTTCCGCTTCTTCGCCATAGATTCCTGAGTACAAGTAAAGTAAGTATTTTTGTTTTGATAGCTTGCATAATTCATCTAGTTCAAGAATTGAAATTAACAAAGATGATATCTTTTTTCAAAAATATTATTTATTGATGATTGGCCTTTAGGTCGTACTAGTTTGATGTTGTGTGTACCAAAATACCAGTCGTCGGTAAGTCTAATAGATATTGGCGCATTGGCCTTAGCATTAGCCCAAAGTAACCAATTACCAATTTATTAAATCATATTTGTAAAAATGGTATTTTACAGATAAAATGTTTACACACACCATTCACTCTCAACGTAAACACGTTTATTAAAGCAGGGTTCACACCAGGACTAATTAGTGGTAACAAATGACTCTTGTTAGTCGTGTTAAAGCGTTCTCATTGACACAGTCTGATCACATCGTTTTGCATGACAGAAGGAATTTTTTTTTTTAGCAAATTGCAATTGGATATATAGACATTAATACTATAGGATATAATATGCAATATTCAAAATTATAAAAATATATTTTCTTTATGATAGAATTCACGGTTCATGTATCCTTATTGGTAAAAATAGCTATACTATTGTTTTATTAATTAAAGTGCATTCATGGTAATCCAATAGATAGTACCCGTTAAGTTCAAAGCAAAAGAAGACCATGACAAATACTATTGATGATGAATAAATCCAGTATAAAACATAGATAGTCATAGATGTATTTGTTTCCAAACATACGGCTTATGCTTATTTAAGAAAAAAAAAATTAGCATTGACTTAAATCACTTTGATTCGTTTCGAAATGGATTCCATTCGACGGGAACGAAGGGGAATACGCGTGTATTTAAGGGGTTTACACTAAGCCTAATTAGCTTTAACAAACGCAGCCTGTTTGTACAGCGTCGTGTTAACGCGCTACGATCATTCGCGAAAACGCCCGATTACCAAGTTTGCATGACAACGTCGAATATTCAGCTTTGCAGCGAGATTTTCCACGGGAATATCTTGTATTTATGGAAGATACCGTATTAAAAGCAGGGATTAAATTCAACATGGTCGTTAAAAATTATATACGCTTGAACAACTTAACGATGAAATTAAAAAACGTACCTACATAATTGCTAGCATTTTATTTTACGAATGATTATTTCAATTGTTTTTTTGTATGCACATGGTATGGTATCATTTAATTGCAAGGGAAATGGGAATTATCTTGGTGGTAGGTTTTTGTGCAAGCCCGGCAGGTACCACCCACTCGCCAGATATTCTACCTCCAAACAACAGTACTTACAGTTATGTTCATATGACATAACATCTTAGTTTCCAAGGTTGGTGGCGCAATGGCGACGTAAAGAATGGTTAATATTTTTATCAGTGCCAATGTCTATGCGGTGGTGATCAGTTACAATTAGGTTGCCCATATGCTCGTCCGCAAACCATAATAAAGAAAAAAATAATTGTATACATAATTAATGCTTTACAGGTTATTTAATTTGGCAAAAATGAAGCTACCGATCTTCTAACTGGTGACTCTTGATGGGATCTACAAACGATGATGTTTTGACATGAAATATATTCCTATAACATCACGATTCAAAGCGGCCGTTTAGACTTTGATTGAAGTCTGATATCTTGATTTCGTTTGACTATTAGCAGCTTTGCAAACACAGTATGAGACTCTAGTTTGCATTTATGAATTCAATATTCTTAAAAAGTTACGTCAGTGAATACTAACACACTTCGTTTTAAGTAACAAACAGTAAAAATATTCAGTGCACCCACGAACCCATAAGCACGTAGCTTATCCATAATATTTATTTATATGCTAAACTTTTGCATCTCACGTTTTACCAGCGGATAGAAAGCAAGTTGCGAGGCTTCAATGAATATCTTCCACGTTGCAGGTTAATAGTTAGTCTGTGAACGCGTTTTGCATTCACGGCGCTTGCCTTAATCAGGTTACTCGATAAATATGTACATTTGAATTTAATGTCTAGACTACATGTCAACATAAATAAATATTTTCGATGTTTTTAAATCTCTGTTTATAATTCCACTGAGAACAGAATTTGGTCACGTTTGTTCCTAACAATTTGCACGACCAAATTTTAGAATGACCGTTCGAGTAATTACAAATACCTTATTTCTATTTCGCATTTATAATATAATAGCTAGAATTCGACCAATAGCTTATAGTCTGTATGCAATAGAAAAAGGTTTTGTACGGGGAATGTAACCGAGGTGTAGGTATATTCATGATTTCTTAGAGGATCACGAAGCATAATTAACATCAATTAAATTGATGAATATTGAGGTTCCCACAAAACAAAATAGCTTAAGTAAACAGCTAACTATAAATCGGGCCATTTCCTGACAGCGTTTACAATATCAATAGCTATAGAGGAAGCAATATATAATCGAAATTTAACTTTAACATACTTGATTTTATACATTATTAATAGTACATTACGTCATCAGCTGTCACTGACAGATGATCATTCAAATTAAAGCCCAATTAGTTAATTTGATTTTGATCATAGTTTTAGATACTATGCAAGTTTACTATCAGACCTAAAGTCAAAAATGAGAAACATTGTTGACTTGCATTAAGAATAATATAGTTATTAGAAAATTAAATTTATATGACTGACATCGTCGTATAAAGTTCATGAACTATTACAAAAATATAATGATATTTTTTATATGAATAGCTTCTATTTCTTTAGCAATAAAATATGATAGGAAGATTGTATGAAGTAAGATTTATAGTTCATCTGCATTTACTTTGAAGTGTAAAAATGTTTAGTTTTATCTCGCTGTCATTGCAGATGATTTGTAGCGCAAGAGTTCAGGAGTTTAATATTCTGAATACGATACGCTGACGGCACTGCAATCGCATCACGCGTTGCATTACTCCCATACCTGACAGATAAGCTACGATCCTGTAAGTTATATTACAGATTAGGCAGCCTCCGCGAGCACGAGGAACGGGGGAAACTAATTCCTGAATAATTAATTTTTCAATATAAGCTTGCCTTGTGAATTTGAAGTACTCGACCCCAGATCAATATCTATTCAATCCTTATTTTAAGTCAAACACAAAACTTGAACTAACGAACGATTCATTCGAACAACTCAAACAAATTCATTTAGTTACATATAACGAAAACCGATAATTCTCACTTTCGTTCTGTTTCAAAATGAATGGGAACCATTCAAAGATTACCATTAAACCCGTCAGGATTGCATCCGAATGCAAACACGTCGCAGATTGAGTTACAGCGAGCGCATGTGGCAGGATCGCGGAATCGCGAATGGAGCCCAATCCGGGACTCAATATAGACTCCATTGAGCAATCCGTTCCATTTGAGTCGGCATCGATACGACTCCGCGATTGGCAGCCTTAATTCCAACTTAGAATAAGCTAAACATTTTTCGGAACGTGACGTGATCGAAATTTGTAAAAGGAATCAATTGATTATGTTAATTTAGCCATATTTAATGTTGTTACGACGATCTCCTTTCCTTTCATTATTTGCATCCCTGTGTAGATGATTAATGACGTCACGTCACGTCGTATCCATACATACATTCCGACATTGCGTAGATACTTATGTTGCGAGAAGACGCTGGGGTGGTATTATTACATCATTTGCATTTCTTTGTTGATTGTTGTCTATCAACTTCGTTAGGATTATTTGTGTTTGGTAAGCATTTAATAGGATTACAATACTGAATATACAATGTACATCGGATAACGTATTTAAATCAATAGTAATACGTTCGAAACCGGTGCAGATTTAAATCACAGTCGGACGTGGAGTTAATAAACAACCCCAACAAAAATTACTCTCGCAAACGAATAAAATTGCGCAACATACGATGTCGTGAAACTTGAATACGGCGGACATACGATTCAATCGAGATGTGCAAGCTGAACAAAACGCGTTCGAACGCTTATTGGATTGTTCTCAGATCGTGTTCACTGCAATTTGCAATCGCATCGTACGCCAGAATCATCATTTTCAATACCATACCGGTTTCGAAGTTTATTTAGTTATCCAAAGATGAGGTTTCGCTAATTTAGTTATAATTAATGAAGTTATAACTTGAGCAGCGAGCTTGTTTTTGTGTGTGATACAAGTTTATATGTAATTAGGAAAGGAGACTAACGTAAAAAATAATTAGCACACCTAATGAAGAGTAACGTCCCTTAATATTTAGCCTACAAATGCTAGCCTTTTGTCTTCTTAATGGACCATTTTCCAGTAATCTCTGCTTTATTACCCCATTAGCATCTTTTCCAAAGCTCACTATAAAATATACTTACTTCTGGATTTCAAGTAGGTATTAATTTGGTATTAAATAAGTATAATAAATTTAAAAGTAAATACAGGAAATGAACAAATCGTTAAGAGAAATTGTTGTGGAACTGGGACCATTTAAAAATGTGTTGCTGTATTTTATTAGCCCCTTTAATATTTTTCCTTCCTCCTTACCAATTGATAAAAAACATTATGTAGGCAAGCGACTTAAGTGAAAATGAAATGTTAATTTAAAGTAATCTCTCTCGGGTTCTTTTTTCAGCATTTTCCATTCCGAAGATATGTTTTTTATTAGTCCGTGTTATAATTTCGATCATTATTATAATTGCCAAAAAGAGCAGTTAGTTTTGAAGGAAGACTTACAACTGAGATAATATTTACATCTGCTATATGTTTGCTAGAAGCTTAGACAGATTAATTTATAATCTGATAAAATTTCTAAAACTAATGAACTTAGCCCAAAATTTATCTCAAAATTATCGAGTAAACAAACGTTCAATGACAAAGTTCTCAAATTGAGCATAGTGTACGTTTCTCACTAGGAAATAGCCTGAAGTGTTTGGCAAATATCGAACTTGGCCAAGTTTACCAAGATTGGCAAGTTCACTAACTTATCCGAATTCGTCATTGGACTCGCTAACTTTCTGACCCGGTGAACCAACGATTTAATTATCTCCGTACTCTCTCTGAATAGCAAATTACCACAAAATATTGTGACACTTTCTAGGAGTTAAAAGCTGTTAAATTGTTCATTGTGTTACGTTAAAATTTCGCCTATATTGTGTTCGATTCGCATCACTGAATGAGTAATATTAAATGTATACAATAAAGTTAATTATATCCCTTTCAATAGCTTTCGTTAATTTAAAATCTTAATTAATAAAAATAATGATACTTCGTATGTTTGACCTCTTTATATTCCTTAACCATTAATCCGTTTTCGAGTCATAGGTACATAACTAAGAGTTGTTTTGGCAGAAAATAATAAGAATATTGAAAATTAAAAATAATCATACAAATTTTTTACCTTCAAAATAAAATTTTATTTCAATCGTGCGAAGCCAGGACGGGAAGCGAGTCTAAGTTAAAATTTTTAATGCTACAAATGTATATAGAAAGTAATAGCAATGAATATTCAATTCATAGTTCATTTAACACACTAATTTTAATGTTATCATAATATCAAAATGTATTAAATGACAGAAATAACCATGGAGTTGAATGAAACGAAAATTATTTTTTGTGATATTGGTCACAATTTTGGATATCTTTAATTTTAGATACTTAACTTTAATAAATTGAACAGGTGATATTAAAATTACATTGTCTAAAGACTAGAATAAACGTTCAAGTAAGATAAATACGAGTCATTGTCATAAATGAAGTCGGATAGAACTTGGTTATAAATTGTTTTGTATTATTTTTTTTAATTTTGCATCTGCACAGAGTATGGATATTACTGCAACCCAAAACAATTAGCAGAGGCACTAACAAGCTCCATGTATTAGTGTGATCTGATCATTCAGCTCTCAGTTTGTGCCGTATTTATATAAATAAAATTTCAATAACACGTTAACCGTGTTATAGCTAAACTAATTTAACAAGTTACTAACAATTGCATGAAACTAATCCAAATCAAAAACCAACAAACAAAATAAGCATTATATATAAATATTGTCTAATTTGGTAATCGAGTAATCTTCGAGGCATCCAATAGCACTTATATAACTTTGTTATTCTAGAGCAAAGCAAGCAACTTACGTTTTGATATATAAACGGGCACAAATTTAGTTCATGCAAATAAAACAATTTAAGAAGCCAAACATAAAACTCGACTAAGTTAAGTACTTTAAAAAAAATAACAAAATTGTTAGGATAAGTCGAACTTGGAAGACATAATTCTTTTCGATATGGTTACGTTGATAAGATAACGAAATTTTAGTAAAAATATTTTGGGTGAAACTTTTTAAAGAGTAAAGCAACCGACAGTGTTCAAACATACATAAATTACTATGAGTATTCCATTCGAGTGTCCGATAAGGTGGCCTGCGGACACAAACTTGACGGAAAAGTTGGTTAAGAATCGCCATTTCTATTGGATATGTCCGATTATCTGATATAGGTCGATGTGACTTTATTACAACGGTCAGAACAACTTATATTCGACTATAACGTCTCAAATTCAAATTGATTTAATCAATATAAGAACAAATCCACTTTTTTTTCAAATTAAAATTAGTCCACGAATTTGAATCGAGCAAAAACAAGAATTTTACATAGATATTCAAGAAGCGGGGTATCTAGAACAATAGTTACCATACGTAGATGTCGTAAATGCAACAATGTTGAAATGTAACACATATATTTTAGAGGCTTAAGAAATCATAGTAATTGTAAGTAAAACTCGCGAGGCAAATTACACTTGGCAAGAAGTATGGAACCGTCATAGCTGCGGAATTATTTCTATACAAATCGCAGGCCGCAGAAACACGAGGGTACAGAGAAATATTTTCATCGGAACGGCCATTTAATGAATAAACTAAAATACATTATTTGAACATATTAAACAGAACTAAATTAAGCGTAATGAGGCGAGGTGATTATGATAGTTATTGGTAAATATTTAAACTAATAACTAAAACAATTCAATATCAGTTACTATTTAATAAGAGTTATTTACTTATTATCAATTGTGGTTTTGTACATTACGTTTAAATATAAAATATTTGAAGTGTATTATTATTATTTTAATTTAAAAAGAATAATTATCTGCATGAGCTATATTATAATTTGATATTTATATATTGGTTTGTTACTGTGGAACGCGTGGTGGTACATCTAGATTTTCTATTTCTATTCCGCGGCCCAGTAGCATTTGTTACCCGCACACTACATATTGTATGTGGTTGAATAATAGCCCACAACACACTTGGGGATGAATTTCATTATGCCTTTATGTTTGAGAGTGGGGAATTTCTTTCGACGCTCCTGTTTTTATTGCCATTCTTTTGATTCGTTTCGAATTTGTGTAAGGGTCTTTTGTAATGCTCAGTTATTAATAGAAATCTCTAAAATAGATCGTGGTCGATTAGTATTCACAAGTTTCCTTTACATTTGAACTCGGTAGTGGAGTACTTACTACGGATCTTTTCGTTTGTATACGGGCTAAATTAGGACTGAGTTTTTGATCACGCTGAACGATTATATTACGATTATATTTAGAAACACTTTTGAGTTAAAGAAATTTTGCGTTCCAGGAAATCGTATTTTGTTCGTAACTAATTATAGTTGTAATATGGAATTACCGATCTCTAAATTTAAAAGGGTTAGTCATCAAAGCCATTAGGTAAACCCTTTAAGATAACAATAACACCCACTACAGAAATAAGGAGACGTCGAAGAATTTGTTACGCATTGGTAAATAAAACCTATCCATGTAACAAAAATTACAGAATACATGTAGGTGTTGCGATAATAATTAAAATTATTAATTTTTATAAGTTTCACACTTAGCAACATCAAACTTAGTAATAAGGACTAGCGACCGGCCCCGGCTTCGAACAGGTGGAATACTGATATAAAATATACTACAGAATTTGCAACAGAATTGGTTTATTTACTACATCACATTAGAACATTCTAAAATTATCAGTCTTGCTTTACTATATTGCCCATGTATTATATACAAAAACCTTCCTGTCTAATCACTGTATTTGTTTAAATAAACCGCATTAAAAGCCGTTGCATACATAGGGATAGCGACTTTGTTTTATAAGATGTAATGATACTAAAAATTTCAATTTAAATTTGAGCTGAAAGTAAAGATGACTGTTTAAAGGAATATTGAAGAATACTCTTTTACGATCAAGTGAGTAACAATAGGTCACTACGGAGTGTTATCAAAGTTGAAGTGTACATCATAAATTACCTGTAAACGTTAGGATGGAACATTTCCCTTGAATGAAACAGCATAAAAGGCGGAGCAAGTCACGGGTGGGAACATTAGTCATTTGAATGTAGCACGATGTCATGTTTTCGTGAGGGTCAGCGCGCAAAACTTGCATAATGGAGACAAACTTTCTTCTTATGTTAAGCTGGCTTTGTAATTCGAATCTTATGAAATAAATAACTATATCTTGTTATTGTAGCTACAGATCTCCCACTAAGATCTAAGTCAATACGTACAAAAAAATAAATTAATTAATTCTTTTTGGTGATTAGTGGATCAGATCGTAGTTTCTTTTTTTGTGTTATTTCCGGCCTGTATTATTTTTAATAGACTAAAATATTAAGTTTTAAGTTTAAATTAAGATTAATAACGGATAGACTTATATCAAGATAACCATGTTGATGAAATAATTTTATTCTTAATAATTATGCGTTTCTTACATAAATGTCTAATTAAATGTCATTATTTTTTTTTTCAACATTTGCTTTTAATAATCCTCAGGGTTCTTTGCTCTTATATTTGAAATGTAGACTAATTAAAACTTCATCATTTATAAAAATTAATTCAGAATATTCAATACAGTTTCCTCGGGTAGTTAAATTTTTATTACTCAGCCGTAAAAAGCAATTTATGTATCATTGTATGCTGAAAATTTTCAAGCTTTTCTCTAAAATATTCCAAGCCAGATTTGCCTTTCGAAGGCGTTCTTGGTGCCTCAAGAAAATCCTAACAAAATAGCCTTGAGATACTTGGCTTACACATTCATCGCACATAAATTAGACTCGAAGCCGGCTTTTTGGTTTATTTTCCCGCGTTCGTTGTGACACTTCTGACAAAGGACTTTTGAATAAAACGTAACTTGTACAGACTACAGACGAGAGTGGAAATGAGTAATACAAACCTGTTTTAATACACTGATTCACAACGCCGTTGGCTCCAGCATTGCGCACCAAATTGTTTCTTTGCAACCAAAAGGGAAATTCCAATATGCCGTTATTATTGAAGTTCATTAAAATATGCATAAAGTTTAGTAAAACATTGTATCTTAAATTTTCGAAGAGTGTTTGTTACTTGCAATTAAGTTTAATTATATGATGGTATATTAAAGCTCGTAAGGTAGTAAATTTTCTATTAAAATTAAGAAATTTTAATAACATTCCCGTGAAAATTAATTTAGAATTTTATTATAGCTTCTTACGTAAATTAGTTTAATCAATGGCTCGCCATAATATTCGAGTTCTAATATAACCTTCTTGATCATTTTAAAGTATAACGAAGCCAAAACTTGGCATACTGAACTACATTGTTTACGACTTCAGTTTATTTACGAAAATTTGGGGTTGTAAATAAAGCTGTATAGCAAAGTGAAGGCTAAAATAACACGGAAAGCCGATAGTTTACGTTTATAAGTAACATTACAACCGTCCATAAACTCCACGGATCAGCCTTCGGACTGCATACTTTACCTCATCGACTGTTTATTTCTCATAAACCACGCAATATGTATTATCTGCGACCGTCAGATCATAAAATAGAACTTATGTGAAAAATATGTAAAACGTAGACGATTATGGAATAGCCGAAAGCCTTCGTTATTTATACCAATATACTTGAATAAACAATATGGAAATTAAAACAGAAATTAACATTTACCTTTGAGGAAACTTATCATGGAAAATATTAGCGTCTTATATTCTGTCCGTCCAGACAAGAAACAGATTTCCATATTTATAAAAACAGTAAGGATAACGTTTAAACTGAAAGACTAGCTCAAGTAAAGCCCCATTTAAATGAAGATTGTGCCGCTGAAATATTACGAGCCGTAAATTTAAGAATAGAGAAAATAAATTTATGGATTACTAGCAATATTTCTTAGGTATTTTAAAAAAATATACACAAAAAATCTGAGTGTAAAATTTTATATATTATAATTTAGAAGTTTTTTTATATATCTCGAGTTGTTTTAGATTCGCTTTGGAATTAGTTGAGCTACAGTCGGTCGTAAAGGTACAAAGTCAAATTGCCTGAAAACTAGGGAAACTACGGACTTAAGGAAAATTTATGTGCCTATTAAATAATCATATCACATTTATATGTATGTTTTGATTTAAAAACTAAGGAAATAAGTTGTATGTATAGCTATATTTGTTAAGGTCCAAACATGTTGTCAAAATGTGAATTGGGTTTGAGATTGGCAAGCAGATTCCAGAGAGCCGTACAAAATCACACTAACATTATCATATAGAGTAGGACATCATGAAATTCGCAAACTAAGTGCATAAACTGTGAATACTTATCGATTACGGCCGTACGCCAAAACTGAAAGTAACTTTCCATGTCGACAATTTAGACGCTATTAACTCCAATAAAACCAAGAAAGCTCTCAGAGGTGAGGTTAGGGGTAACTTGTTTTCTATTGCTTTTGCTCTCAAATAAAACGTTATACGAAACAAATGTATTTCATAACATGGAACACTCTTATTGAGATCCATTTTCCTGGGTAGTGATTTAATGAATTTGATGAAGAGACTCCCCAGTTCAAGTCGTAATATAATAATGTAATCTAGTTGATAGCTTCCGTCTAATACATTATTTTTAATCATTATGGTAGTATAAAAATAGCGTTGTTATATATTTCAAAGTTAAGTTACTTGCTTTTTGAGTGTCAAAAAACAGCTAACGGTACGGAAAAGAAATGTCAGAGCAGAAAACGGTGAAAGAAACTTGACGGGACTATTGCTTTTTTTTATAACACTATAACATTGCTTAGTTTTTTTTATGAAACGGCTTGGCTATCGTTATATTGTCATTAGTTTTTTTTTTAAATCTTTGACAAACGAATACTCCTTGAATTTTTTGTTGGAATATCACATAAGTGTAAAGAATGTCTTAATTATAACTAGGGCCTAGGATTATAGAGTTTATCTTTTTATTTACCTTAGGATTCAGTAACTGTAATAGTATTAAATAAAGAAGTATATTATTACGATACAGTTAAATCAAATAACGAGGCGGAATAAGCTACGATGTAGTTATTTCGCACATCTGTGGCAGCTTTATGGCCACAATAGCCTACTTGGCAATCTAATATTACTCACTAATCTAAGAAAACATAATATGGAACAAATACATTTGCGGTACAACGAAATATTTTATGCGAACATAAAAAATGCAATTCAATTTTTCTTTTTATGATTGTCTCTGTAAGAAATCACATTCCCCGTAAGATAAAATACGAAGCTTATAAATCAAGTGAATCATTACATTGGAGACAAACTAACGATCTATCCCGGTTTTACTTTGATATATATGGATTTTTTTTTACTTGTCAAACGATTTTCTTTTCATAGCGAGTTTATTGTTGTCAACAAGTAGAAAAAGTTAATTTGTTGTTGTCAACAAATACCTGTAGGAAAAATATTCGAAACATATAAATTCCAGATTTTCCTTGGATTTTCAATAATACTCATTATTACTTGGAATTGTGACCTTTAGCTAATACAATTGCGCAAATTATTTTAACCTAATTTAAATTGACTCCATTTGAATACCTATTTTTTCTTTTATTCAAAAATTATTATATACGAAAGGAGACATATATTCTCATGGCTCTTCCTTCGCCCAAAGACACAAGCTGAGTAAAAGCCACTTCTAACTCCATCAATCTCGGCAGATAAGAGCCTCACTCTTTCACCCACTACCCGGAAGACAGCAATTAAAACCCTTTCTATGATGACCTTCGCCTATACATGAGTGCTGTACGAAATATCAACCATCTACACCAGATATCACCAATATTGAGAACTTCTATATAATATTCCTTGGAGGTTGAATTTATGATGACTTGTAGGTATCAACCCATACAGAACCTTACCACCTGGTCGTAGAATAATTGAGAAGTAGTGTAGTACCCATTCCGTGTTTAAACCCACACGAGATAATATTTGGTAACTATTAACTCTTATTTAGAAATCGTGTACAACACATCCAGTTCCAAAACAAACAAAAGTTTCTTAAGGTAACGTTTTTTTTGTTGGTTATAACGGAGTCTAAAAACAATTATTATTTCGATTACCAAATACACAGAATGACGCGCTCGGAGTAAATTGTTTTTACCTGACTACGCATTCAAGAACAGTAATGCTAACGGGAATAGGCTTTTGTGGAGAATTCTTGTTGTTACAGTATTATCTAGAGACCAGACGTCTCGTGCTAATTTGACTAATGAAATTGATACGTCGAATTATTTCTAATGATGATACAATTGTTCTGGAATGGCAGTCAATTGATATATATTTTTTTGCATTCCTTATTGCTTTTAAATAAAAAAGATGAAGAATATAATAATAATAAATTAATTGGCCAATAACAGTACAGTATAGTACAGAAGATTAATGACCCCATGCTAGAAAAATCCTGTGTTATGGGGACATTCATCCGTCCACTACTACATATTAAATCAATGATGTTTTACACATTTCTTATGGTAATAGCAGATAAATAATTTTTGGTTTAATTTAAATTTTTTTTCATAGTTAGATAAAAATAGTTAAGACTATCAATTTTTATCTTCAAAACTTGCGTCATGTGGGTTTCCATTATTCAAGAAATTAACAATTATTATTATAACGATATAAATTATAGCATTATCGTTAATGACAGCGAATCAAAGTATCTATGGGAAAGATTGAGGTCGCATTAGTTGGTAATGGCAAGTCCGTTCTTGCTGATGAGTTTTATATCAAGTAATTGTATAGGTGAGGCCTTAGCTACGTATAACCTTTCCATATTTTAACATTATATTTGCATTATTTATATTCAAGTGTTTTTACATTTTGATCTGTAGATTTATCAAAGCTTGTCATTTATAAATGTAGTTAGTTATCTATTGTGTCTATCTGTAATGAAACCTTGGAGTTAACTGACCGGACTAAAAAAGGTGAACTATGTTTTATTAATCTAGCATCATTTGATATAAATACTCTTTGTTTAAAAATGTAATATATAATTCAAATGTACTTATTCGAGTTATTATAAAACTCTTAGTAGAACATTAATGAGTGTTTTTGTACTCATTAAAGTATGTTTTTTTTTTTTTAATGCAGCATCTAGACTCTGAAGAATGTCGTGACTTATGTCACTGGACATTCGCCTAACGAGAGGTTGCCGCGCGGCCTCAGGTCATCGACCTGGCTGACCAACGCCCGCGCAGCTCATATTCGCGCTTGGCTATTAACTATGTTACTAGAGGTGCCATTATTACAAGTAGGTCAATATTACTAGACAGATATGAATAAACTGATAATAGTATTGATTGTGGTTCGGTACTTTCCGAGTAGGTAATAAGTACTCATGGCAGTCTCTAGTATTTGAATTATTAAATAAAAAAATATATTTCTTAAATAATTTTAGTCATCAATACTAAAATACGATGTACACTTAATATATTAATTAAAAATAGTAATAGTAATCTACTTTGTAGTAATCTATAATATAAAATATAATAATTACAACTTAGTAAAGCTCCAGCTTAAACTATGTGAAACTCGGTAACACTTACTCTTGACCTTAATTTACAAAGAGCTCATAATCGAACCCACGCCCGATACAGCCTCCTTTTCTTTTAGACTAAATCGTAAAATTATCTCACCATGCTGATGATGCTAAACAGCCTAACATGAATAAAAACAAATTAACCACTTGGAAATTCTTTAATACCAACCCAGTTTGGAACCAGCATCTTAGGTCAAAGTTAACATGCTCTGATAACTGAGCTATGAATCTCGACTTTTATGACTACGCTTCACGTAAATCAATTTCCAATAAAAACTTGTACAACCTGTTAATAGAAAATATACAGCGAAACCGGGCGTAATGTTTTTCTAGTTTACATCAAAAAGCTGATTTAGCGAAAATATATAATAATTTCACATCAGAATAATGACTTAAACATCATTGCATAATAAATTGTATTACTTTGATTTGGTTACATCGTTTTAAGCTGTTATTATTGGTATATATCTAGATAGAATCATCATCATCATCGTCATGAACAGCCTTTAAATTTCCCAGTGCTGGGCTAAGGCCTCCTCTCCCTTTGAGGAGAAGGTTTGGAGCATATTTCACCACTCCGCTCGAATGCGGTTCTTGGATACACATGTAGCAGAATTGCGATCATCAACTTAGTCACATGCAGATATCCTCACGATGTTTTCACCGCCAAGCAAGAAATGAATTACAAACACAAATTAAGCACATGAATATTCAGTGGTGCTTGCCTGGGTTTGAATCCGTGATCATCGGTTATGACGCGTTCTTACCACTTGACCAGCTAGGTAGATGAATACTACAAAAGAACTAAAACAAACGGATCAACTTTTATCTATGTGTGCGTGACAGCAAAGCTAGACTCGTCAAACGTCATACTACTTATGTGCGTGTACTTACTGGGCAGTTTTCCACGCGTTCATTAATATATAAACATATATTAAACATATGCTGTTATATACTTCGATATGATATACATAGAAACCTTTGAATCTTAGGTTCGGCTTAACAAACAACTAGGCTAAATAGTCAAGTACAATATTCACCCATATACCTAAGTTTTATTTATTTATATCTTAATAAAGTGATATAGATATACATTTTATTTATATAAGATGACATTAAGACGAATTCAATTTTTATATACGAAATTATCGCAAACGATTTCTTAAAACAATGCGACATTTAAAATAAGCAACAATAATAGTACACATATCCAATGACTCACAATTTCTCAACTTTCCTCGAAATCCGAACTCGATACGGAAACAAACCATTCATTCATCCGTATCTGATTCACGTTGATATCACCTACATTAAATAGAATAATATTGTGTAAGTTCGCTGATTTCTTTTCGTCGATTCTTCTTATATACGAGGTATTATTTTTCAAAGCTTTTGTAGTTTTTGACAATCGATGAGTTATCGTTACATGTAAACAATTGTCTTGTATATTTGTTGAATTGTATGAAAGTCGGTGAGCAGCGCCATCTAGCGGTGAGTTACGAGAAGTGGGTGGTATAATAACCTTCTTCACGGTAAAATGCATATAAATGATAATTCATGGTAATTAGTTTCAGTGTTCAATATCACTTATTTCAAAATTATATACCATAGAAATATAAAGAATATAATTTACATCTACATTTTATAAGATACTAGATGTATCATGCAGCCCGCGATTTCACTCTTTTCTCTTTAAACTCTCTCAACTCTTCACGTTCTAGATTTTGGTCGTTATAAAGAATACAAAGGTAATCTCTGTTTTTCCTTGGAGTTCAAGCTTGCTCATTAAAAATTACATTAAATTCCAGTGGTTTTGCCGTGAAGACAATAAACAGACAGACACGCGGATTTAATGTCGCATTTATTATATTAACATATATTATGTAAGTTTGTCTGTATCAACAAAAAACGGTTGACTAAAAGGTCTATTGGACCAAATATTGGAGAGATAATAAGTACCGAAGTATCATTTAGGATACGTCAAGAAATATTTTCAAAACCAAACTTTACAAGCGGTAGCCGTAAATAAATAACGAGAAAACTGAAACAGCGATCAGTGTTTGAAACTTATGAACGTTCAACAAATGCACTTAGATTGTTCAATGTTGTTGGGTGTCGGTTACGCGGAAAGTTACTTTGATTTTAAACGATCTTGAATGAGAAAAAAATTACTCTTACACTCTATTTTGTGAGAGAAGAGCTGAGATGGCCCAGTGGTTAGAACGCGTGCATCTTAACCGATGATTGCGGGTTCAAACCCAGGCAAGCAACACTATATATATGTGCTTAATTTGTGTTTATAATTCATCTCGTGCTCGGCGGTGAAGGAAAACATCGTGAGGAAACCTGCATGTGTCTAATTTCATCGAAATTCTGCCACATGTGCATTCCACCAACCCGCATTGGAACAGCGCGGTGGAATATGTTCCAAACCCTCTCCTTAATGGAAGAGGAGGCCTTAGCCCAGCAGTGGGAAATTTACAGGCTGTTACTTTACTTTACTTTACTATTTTGTGTACGGTCAGAGTAAAAAAAATCTTCGTCAGTTTTCTAATTCATTCCTTTGTCAAGTCGTAAACTCTTAGTACCTTTTGTTACTGAAGCACTAAACAGATAACTGCATATAAAATTAAACTTACATAGTACTCTTTGCTAGTTGTGACTTATAATGACATTGCGACACAATATGTCATTCTCAATCCGTAAAGCAGATTATCTGAGCACACGAAAATAGATCTTATGATGACGATACTTTTCTAACCCTGACTGTACATTATTTATTATTCGAATATTTTATGAATAATGTTGCTATGTAAAAAAATTAAATTCAATCTTCGGGGAAGATTGTCGGTTTAACTCGGACAAGCACCTTTTGATTTCCATGTGCTTAATTTGTGTTTAATTAACTAGCTGTTATCCGCCCGGTTTGCTGGGCATCCAATTAAAAGTGGGGAGGGATCAAAATTAATATTATATGTTAGATTAATAGCTTGAACATCTAAGGACGAATCGTTGATTACTCTTGAGTTTCATATCAATTAAGATGCGTTCAGCAGTTTTCAAGAGAATGGCGCACAAAAAACATTATATATCTAAGACAAATGAGTTTCATGGTGGTATATTACTTGGTGGTAGGGCTTTGTGGCCCGTCTGGGTAGGTACCACCCACTCATCAGTTATTCTATCGCCAAATAACAGTACTCAGTATTGTTGTGTTCCGGTTTGGAGGATGAGTGAGTAACAGGCACAAGGGACATAACATCTTATTTCCCAAGGTTGGTGGCACATTGACGATGTAAGGAATAGTTAATATTTCTTACAGCGTCATTGTCTATGGGTGATGGTGACCACTTACCATCAGGTGGCCCATACGCTCGTCCGCCAACCTACACCATAAAAAAGTAGTAGTAGAGTGTGATCTGCCACATTTCCATCAATCCGTTTTAGAAAAGCGTGGTGGAATGAGTTCTACATGTCATTAATAGGTAAGTAACTCTATTTTAGGTTTTAGTTCATTAAGTATTTAAACGAATTTATTTCAAATCGTAATTATTATTAAGTATGAACTAACATACGTTGTGATGTATCCTTTTGATATAAATATATCTGATACGATCATACGGCAACTATTGTGTGTATGTATGATCATCTTTGCCAGAAACCTTCACCCAGTTAGCAACAATTGTATGTTTTAAATCAATCAGACAAATGAGCAGTTCAATAATTTAATACAAAACAGAAATATTCCTTATATTTTAAGGTTTCAAAGATGAAAAGTTGACTACATTCGAAGTTCTTGGATACAAATGTTTTATTCTGACCAGAGCAATTGAGTAGTAATAAACTACTCAACTGCTGGCGTCTTTGCTCGTGTTTTAAGGTTTATTCATCGAGTTAGAGAGAGACAGTCCCATGCCTATGTTCTTCCTTAGGGTAAAAGCTTGATTCCTATGAAATTTCATATAAAATCAGTTTAGTGGAGATAATGTGAGCAGAACAGACAGAGTTACATTCGCATTTGTATAATACAATTTTATTTTTTTAAATACAACGATTAATTACCTTAGTGTAGTAAATAAAATATTGTTTGATAAATATGCAACCTTATTGTAAAGATATATAGCGACTTTTAACAGTTGGTACATAGGACCTTTTACGATCGTGTAGTCCAAAGTGAAAACCGGTAATTGTGTTATCAATACCGGTATTAATATATCAGATAAAATAATTTTTATATTGTAACTCGTATTTGATTTTATCTTAACACTCGTAATAAAAAAGGTTGTACATGAATATATTTAATTTCAATATACTGGAAGCGTTATTCTTTATTTTATAGTTTTAATTAACCTAATGGCTGTCTGGAAGTAGTCTGAGACATTTGGGTGTTTCGCTTTAGAAATAGAACATATTCTTAGTTAATTCTCTTAGTTTTGAGACAATTGTGGAATTAGGCTTAGAAGGAGATATCGTTTGTTTGTTTTATGCTTAATCGACGTTTAAAAAGAAATTCATACTAAGCATGTTACATTGTAATTAACTGTATTTTTAAGTGTTGAAAAAGAGTAACTACTGATGTTCTTGTCGGTTCTTCCTGATATAATCACCTTAATGACGTTTAAAAAGATTTGATTAAACTTGTTGACGCCTTCAAACAAGTTAAGAAACTATTTTTACCTATTATTTATTTTCATACACACACATAAGTACATATATATTGTGAATTAATGAACGTTTGATGGATGTATATGTATTAACTTATTTTTAAATATATATGTGTACATTTGCTTACTGTACATCAAATAATACTTTCATAATTTAAATATCTCAATTTAACATGTTTTAGTTCGATTAGATGTTTGATTACTTATTTAGTTAAAATTTTAACATGAATTTTAATTAAGTTAAATTTAAAGATAAATCATGATTACAATTACTGAATAACATATAGTGATATATTATTTTTAAAAGAGAAAAACAAACATCATACACAACACAACATACATAAATAACCTTTTCAAACTCTATGAACTATGTACAATGTACATATTTAAGCGTTCAAACACAACGAACGTCTATAATTAAAAAGTTTAAATTAAAATAAGTCTCAGACCGTGTACGGCAAATCCTTGTTTAATTATTATCACTAAATACAGCTTAAGGACTTCGCATAGTGTATATTGTCTGAATGAGTCTTAATGTAAAGGTAGATGAACCCAAAGTTCTGTCTAGTTAATTCGAGACGGCCAAAACGTGATGAATTAAACGGCTTCTCTAGTGCCGTGACGGTTAAGATAACTTTAATCCTTTGATAATCACTTAGATAGGTACATATATATTACATTATAGTTAAATATTTTACGAGAAACCCTCGAAGATAATTTAGTCTTGAGACTTGAAGATCGATCCTTTTTATTGTTAATTGTTCTATCAGCAAAACGTAATGATAACAACGTATTTACTCAGAAGTTTTTGGGAATTAAC
The DNA here is from genome assembly GCF_905220365.1 of Vanessa cardui. NCBI lineage: Eukaryota > Metazoa > Arthropoda > Insecta > Lepidoptera > Nymphalidae > Vanessa > Vanessa cardui. The sequence continues at coordinate 5,532,404 of NC_061143.1, forward strand.
GTTTCACAATTTAATAAAAAGTTATCGACTTCATAGTGCTGCCGAGAAGAATTGACTAGAATCTGAGTAGGTACTGTATTGCTCAAATTATAATTTCAAAAGTGTCAAAGTCCATATTATTTATTATCCATATTATTGTCTAAAGGTCACTTTTAGAGTGTTAGGTTAGATTTAGATAGCTATCTAAATCAAAATGAAGCTCTAAATTTATTTAACTGACAACAACAAACAACAACAACAGCCTGTAAATTCCCACTGCTGAGCTAAAGGCCTCCTCTCCGTTTGAGGAGAAGGCTTGGAACATATTCCACCACGCTGTTCCAATGCGGGTTGGTGGAATACACATGTGGCAGAATTTCTATGAAATTTGTCACATGCAGGTTTCCTCACGATGTTTTCCTTCACCGTTGAGCACGAGATGAATTATAAAGACAAATTAAGCACATGAATCAGCGGTGCTTGCCTGGGTTTGAACCCGCAATCATCGGTTAAGATGCACGCGTTCTAACCACTGGGCCATCTCGACTGCCATATTTAACTGAAATTTTACTAAATAAACCAACACAACCCCAAGTACGATGTATATACTAAATACGACTTAACGTAGTTGAAAACTTTGTTAAGAGTTTACTTTTAATTGTCGTGATTATACAGTTTATGACAGTTCCGTCTTTGTGACCTATAATATTCTCAATACAAATTAATTTATAGCAACCATTTTGTTACACAACTGATAATACCCTTACTTTGATAAAAACATCCCAAAGGATTCTCGGACTCCAAGATTATAAATAGACCGGACAGAAGAGGTATTCTGTAGGAAGAAACTCGAAACTCACCGCAGAACACGATCGTTAAACGTCAGAATGCAACATCGACTGCAATAATTATAAAATTTATAGGATACCATAAAAATTGCATAATGGTTGTCAACATTTTATGAGTGAAATACGAAGCATAAAGTATCGCACTACGGATCTGGATACTAAATTTATTTCATAACTAGTTTCATATAAAAGCATGTACTTACATTTGTTTTTAAGTTGCTTGTTTACAGAAGACTTATTTCCCGTTTAACCGTACATTGGTTAATATATCTTGTCTATAGACAGCAGGCTTGGCCCGACACCAATATTTGTAAGCACTACAATATTTAAATGCAATATGAACTTTCGTAATTATTTTCGTAATTTCATAACTTTATTATATTTAAATGATTAAATTATCCAGTACAACAGAGCCGAGCAAAACCGGTCATGCAAAGGTCAAGCGTGAAATTGGCAGTTGAAATATCAAAATTATTTATTAACTTTAAAATTTTACAGCTCACTCCATCCAAATCTTTAACCGAAAAAACGGTTACTATATAACATAAAACTTGTTTTGAATGTAGCCAAATAATAGTTTGCCATTGACAAACCTAGAAGTATACTAATAAACAGCCGATAAAGACCATTTTTGCTTATACATTATTGAGAAAGAACGTTAAATCGTTATATTCGGTGTGTTTTTATAGCAAAGGAAAGTTGGTCCTATGAACTAAAACCTGAAATGGCCTGTTGAAAGAGTGTATTTAAGAAACAAGATTCGGTCGTGGTCTGCGTTGCACGATTTTCCTATTGTTTCGTTTAAATAGCTATGCTTCGATAATGGCTCGAAACTCTCGCAGAGATTAATAAAATAGAAAATGTGTTTTACAATTTGGTTCTTGATTACGTTATAATAAAAAAAAATGGATTTTTAAATGGAAACTGATTATAATGACCAACAATCAATAATCTCTACATATAATAAAATAAAATAAAATAAAATATATATAATAACAAGTCCCGACTGACTGATTCACCATCGCTAAGGATGAACTATTAAAGTTAGGGTCATAATATTTGATGAGTAGGATCGTTTTATTGAGTAGACAACCTAAGGAAGGAATTTTGGTTATCCAACCCTAAGGGGTTTGAAATTTCAGGTAATTTAATCAATTTCCACGCTAGCAAAGCCGCGGGCAACAGCTGGTATTTAGATATATCTATTTAAGTCAACCAGTACGTGAGTGCCATACTATTGAGAGACAAAGGCTTCGACACAGAGGAAACATTGCCTCGATGCTCCACTGACGAATTGACGAATTTACTCGTGAACAGTTTATGTCTGACATACCGATTCTATTGTTAAATCTGTTCACTCACAAAGGCTCACCCCTCCACTTTAAATTAATAATTTGATTTTTTTGTCTTTATTTTAACATTAGTAATCTCACGCACACTAAGACACCTTGTAGTACAAGCGTACATACAAATATATGAAAATTATTTATTTGTTTGTTAGTAAATATTTAGTTATTTAAACAAATTATATACGATTTAATATTTTGCTAACTCTTTACGTGTAGGATTAAGCGGAATCGAAAATCTTCTGTGAGTAATTTGTGCAATTACAACATTGCATATTCTGTTTGATAACTTTAGCTAATTATAGAAAATTCGTAACCTATTTGTGACGACAAAACGTTGCCAATATTCCCATTTGTGACGAGGCTTAATTAAAATATAGTTTTAGCGTATGAAAGCAATGTTTGTACTGATAAGAACGCGCTACCGTCACAGCGTGTTTAAAGTCTAAACAAATTATATTTAGCCGTACTGTAAACAATTAAAGGTTTATTAAGTAATATGATACTAATCCTAAGTTAAGCTTCGTTCATTTAATGGATAAGTTGGGCTGTGGCATTGTAGCTAATCCCTGTTTCTATTTTTTTCTTTACTCAGTGTCGAAAGTTTGTTGATTATTTCAGTATTATTAGTTGGTCCAATGAATTGTACCCACTTACATTTTTACCTTCAAACACTGTATTGCTGTCGTCGAAATTACTTCCAGTGCTAATGTATTTGGACAATGGTACACTAAACATAAGTTGGACTACGATCTTTTGCATGTATCCCTGCCTATTAAAATATACGAAAAATTAATTCAAGATTTATCTTACCCAGTACAGATGTCTTAAATTAGCTGTATGCTCTTGTCGATAACATTTTCAAAACTATATTACCTGAAACAGAAATAAGATTAATTAGAATCAGTTTCATTGTACTAGTTCAGTTAAACATAATGTTTTTAGCATTTCACGTCACTGACTTTTGTAGGGACAATAAAGATCGCCTGGATTTGGCTTCGTCGACCAATATCAACTACCAATCGAGATAGGATATGTTTCGGATAGGGAACGATATTGCACAAGTGTGTTCGCAAACACAGACTTTATTCCTTCATTTTCATAGTCAGATGGAAAGCAATTTGTCACGGCCGGAAAAAAAACCAGGTACAGAACCAATGGCTTTACGTGCAGCATCCTAGTTCGTGGCTGACAATTTATTGACAGGGACAAAAAATATTTATCGACCCGATCCGAGATTTGAACCCGACCCAATTCATCACGGTTACGAGTTAATAAGCACGAAATTAATATGAAAATTGTTATAGCTTTAAATAAGCGAGTTTGATACAATCATAGTGAGTATGATGACAACAAAGATTTATTTTTATTTTGTAATAGGTAGTTTTCCAACAATAATTATAAAATATATTCGAAAAAAGAATTCGTTTATTTGTAAGTAAATACGGATGAAAAAAAGGTATCGTACTTATGCACATATCCTCTACACAGAATGAGACGGTATCTTTTTCCACCATCTGTGCGCTTAAATCCTTCAAAAGACGCCACGGATTTAATGCCGTTTTCATCAATTAATAGAGCAATTAAAGAAAAAGGTTTATATGTTATGTATAATTAATGCATATTATAGAAAAACACAGAATTATAAATTTAGTAGCATGATAAAAACAGAAAATAATATTTTTATGTATATCAATCAAAAAGATGTGTATTGATCCTTCTTGTACTTAGTGAAGTAGGGTCAGGTAGCTAGTATGTGATTAAATAAAAAACAGTAAAACCTAAACACAGTAGCCATCAATAAAACACACGTTACTCTCGATCTTACGAAAACTCTATGAGAGTAAACAGAAGTCTTGTATTAACATACACCATGCCCCACGATGACAGCGTCATATCAACATGCACGCTACATTACGCCTTATTGTGTTCACGTAAACGTCAAATTCGCGTGAACATTTTGACACGTTGTTAAGTTGATGGTAATTCGATTATGAGTTTAGTTGTGCCCCCAATAACGCTAACGGGATTGTGTTAAGCCGTCATGAATGAGGCTGTTATACATAAATCTCTTGTTTTCCATAGCCCTTTCTTTAAATAAATGGAGCATCAAAGGGTTTTTCGATCAGACCTCAATACGTCATCGAACGCAGTACATAGAAGAATACGACATATTTTATATATGTCGGCCAGATATGATAATATAAACGCTAGCCTTCTTGAATAGAATAACATAAATACTTAATTAATTTTGTTTTTGAGTATGTCAAAATAATAGTCGTTTTTGTACCGTAGACAAAAATTATGAGCGTTAACTAGTCAAGTGAGGTTATTCAACTCAATAAGCTTTGGGTGTAGGTATTTGGAAAAGGAAACTGAAATGACATGTTTTAGTGAAATATGTGGTATCTCGTGCGAACCACATTTTCATGTAGTTGCTTGTGAATTGCAAGCATACAAGCGATAAACTGGTCCATTGGGAGACTTTGGTGTAGTGCACAGAAATAGCATAGAATAAAGCGTACATACTACCTAACGCCTACTACTGCCACGCTAGTGAACTTATATATAGAAATCAAATAATTTGATTTACAAGATATTTCAATTCAATTTATTTTGAATTATGTCTAAAATAAAACAGAACATGAAATTGTAATTATTATAGCAGCTAGATTTGGAATGTCTTGAGACGCTCAGTATAAAGACATCGCCGATGAGCAATGCGGTTGGTCAAATGAATCATTGACCACGGGATTATGACTCAACCTTTAAGATACTGACTCAACGATATCCCCATCTCATTCTACCCTGAATACCTGATGCCATTTAAACAAAGAAGGAAATAGCGGCAAGACCAATAACTGCATGGGTGGATGTTTCTTAGAAGTAGGTCGATTGAGATAAAAATTCTAAATTCAAATGTTTTTTTTAAATATTTAATGTTCGGAGCGATACTTGAAATAGGCTTGTCTAAGCTTGCTTTGATGTACACGTATATAGGTCATTACGATGAATATTAAAAGCAATATGGCTATAAGCGGAAATCCAAATATAACATCACTTAAGTTACAGAAAATGGGTTAAATAAAATGCCTATCATCTTACGATAACTGAATCTTATATAGTTTATCGAAACATTATTAATTCGTGAAAATGGATACTATAAACCTCATAACATATAATATTTACTTAAAAATATCACGCGGTCACAAATATTATGAGACAATTATTTTCCAATTAGTTTCGAATAATTATGAATATAATTATATTTATTCTATAGCACGCAGTATTTCAAAAGTTTTTCGAAAATGATGAATTTATAATAACACTGATATGTTCTAAGTTTTTGTTTATACTCTTCATGTGATATCTTTATTTCCTTTAAACAAGCTAAAATTGTTGAACCCTCTGATCTCCGGTCCGATACCATTATTAGGATGTTATGGTCACGCATTACAAGGGTCCAACTGGATTGCTTTCACGAGATGACCGACACGTGATGCTGGAAAAAAATATCTTAAATCGAGTCACGATTATTTTCGTAATTTATGGTGTGTATAAAATGTCGCCTTTAGTACATAGTGTGGCATTTTTTCTTACCACAAAAAGTTTTATTATCTTAGATATAAATGATAGAGGTAATTAGTCAGTGTTCTGAAATAAACCTTGTTATAAATACAATGGTTAATTCCTGTGTGTGTATAAGTCGTATCACAGATAGATCACAATATACTTAACAAATGTAAGCGATCGAGTTCATTTTAAATGTTTCGAATGAACGCTAGTTTCATAAGTTTTTCATGTTGAAAACAATGAATGGATAAGTAATTATAACTTTTATCTTTTGCATTAGCTATTAGAAATATACATTGCACCTGTTTATGTGTATACAATAAAATTAATTTATAGTAATTATGTAAATAAAATACACACAACAATATACCAATAAGAAAAATAGGTTGCCTACACGACTTATTATAATACGTTTAGAATTTCTACATGAAGTTTATAAAACTACAAGTCTAGTAGTAAAATTGGTGGATTAAATTTTCCTTTAACATATTTTGAACAATATACAACAATGTATTTTTACATTTCTTTTTTAATTTTTTAGAATCGCTAAAACACCAAAAACATTTATTTTAAGTTGGTATAACTTTAAAATGTTAACGTAGAAATTGTAAAGTAGCTGATTTTAATTACATAAAAGATGAAAGAACTTCTACTTTTATGTTATGAAAAAAGGAAGCAATTTATACAAATGGTTAAAGGATCTGAAAAAAATGCCAGTGTTTATTCTTCGCCGTTGCTTTTATTCAAAATTTCAATTGAAGATTAAGACAAAAATTATTGAAAAGTGAGCAAGAATTGTTCCAACGTGAATTTCCTTTTTTTGCCAACACGGGGATTATTGTAAAAAAATTGAAAGATTAGATGAGGAATTTTATATTCGAGTTTTAATTAAACGTACAAAAACAATATTGATGGCTTGTTGTTGATTCGATGCTGAACCTAACTTTATCAAACAAATTTAATTCAATGAAAATCCTGCGTGTTTCCGCGAAGTATCACGCTAAGTATATACAGTCAGGTTATTTACCTTCCGACACCTCAACGCTACACAAGCTATGAGAAAATATTTGAACCCAAAACTAGTTCGGTTTTATCGTCAGCCAATTGCCAAAGTATGTTTGAAAATTCATAGCCGATATAAATTTTATTGCAATGGAGTCAATTGATCGGCGATCTGTAGTATTATTTTTATGGGCGTCAAGGTTTTTCACAACTATTTTCGAGCAATATTTTTTGTTATATCAATTTATTTCGTCACGTTTCAAAATGCTAAGAATTAAGATCGTTAATGGACTCCTGTTTAGTCTACGAAGTTTGTATTCGTTTTTACGAGTTATAAAAATAACGAAGTCTTTCAAGGATCGAATTGAAGAGATAGTATTTTTATTAAATCATCTCAAGGGAATGGCGAAGTTTGTCTTTATTACTTGGAGAATGTTGCCTATCGATTTATTTTATATAGACGAGGATTTATAGACTGAACAGGAACTCGAAAGGATTAGTGAATTTAAGATACCATATTGCAGTTATTTAATATTAGAGTTTGAAATATTATTATAATAAAATGTAATATAAAACAAAATCAATAAAGATAATTTATACGGAGATTTGCTTTTAAGTACGGTAGACTTACGAACAGCAGTTGCTCCAAGAACGAAGATGAAGAAAATTTAGAACAAACAAACGAAACAATGAGAGTTGTTTCTTATTTCACACAAAAACAAAGTTTCCTCTCGACCTTTATATAATAAGGCGCCTTGTTAAGTTAATTGTATAATTACTCATCCGACAAGTGAGAAGGTGAAGACGGTACTTAGAAATACAATGAAGTGAAAATTAAAAGCCTGAAACACTAAAGATATTCTCTGCTAAAACAATTAAAAACCTTAAAAAATATGTACGTAAAAATGTTTTTATAGTTTAAAAGATAAGCTATCTCAAATGTTTGATATAAAAACAAAGCTTCATTCTAACATTTCGATAAAAAATGAACCAATTATAATTCGTAACGCACTCGACGTTGTAAAAGAAATTTATGAACTGCCATAAATAATCTACATTTGTGTGAGTCGTAACGAATATCAACTTTGTTTCGTATCGACCCTTGACCGCGCTTAAGCGGTTAAGTACTCGGTATAATGGAAAAATATAAAAATATCAATAGGAAAAAAGACGAGCTCTGCCTCTTTTGAAGATAACAATTCGGTATAAAAAAAGCACAGTTCGAAATCGAACAATAAATTTAAAATGAGGAAATGGTTTATCGTAACGTTTAACTGAAAATCTACTTATCTGATTTACATAAAACTTTACCAGAAGATGCAGCGTGTTTCAAGTAAGGTTTTAGTATATAATAAAATTATATAAGGATCGGCGCTTCGTAATTTCACCTTTTGTTTATACCATGTGGTCGTAGCAAGCGTGCGTTTCAAGGTCTTGTAAATTATATATCAATGATTATTATTTATATGACATCTTTTCAACCTAGTTTTTTGTAAGTAGTATCTGTTTTTCTAACAAATATACATATTTTGTTAACAATCCATATCAACACCTAATTATAATAAACATTATTTTCTTGTAAAAAATAAATGTATAAAAAGTAACATTTTAGTCATTTAATATTGTTTTTGTATAATACTTTATTTATCTTAGAGTTTTAATCAGTAATAAATATAAGTTAAAAACTCAGTACTGAATTTGAGGAATTTAACGAAACGCAAAAAAAATTGAAAATCGATCGAAAATAGTTTTAAATAATAGATTGATCTTAAATCAAATAACAAAGTATTATTTTATTTTGAATTGATATTATTTTACATGTTTATAATTTCTTGCAATAATTATTTTATCTGTACACAGTTCATTTTAAATCCTGTTCTCGATTCACAACTTCGGAATGTCGTCAAGACAAGTAGGAATACAGCTAGATAGCCCTTCATCTAACCCAGATGTTATTCACAACAAAATAATAATCAATTTAATATACGTTCATTTCTTTATTCTTATTGGTACAACACGGTGTGGTATGGTAATGACCTACACTAACCAGTTTTGTATGAATTTGCATTGCGTGGCGTAGGTCGCTATTGGTATAAAATATTTGTACCAATATATGTATGTATGTGTAATACATATTTCGATTTGTTGGGAAAGAGTCATTACTGTTTTTGTTGCTTTCTGTTTTGTAAAATAACAAAAAAAAACTTCTAAAAGCCAACATTTGATGTAGTCCAAAAGTTCCAATACCTGAATCATAACCAGAAAGTGGGATTCAAAGGCGAGTGTGCGTCACTAAATGTTTCTTTATATTCAGAAATTATCGGAAGCAAAACCTCATTCGGAAACCAGTATATATCAAATAAAATTAATGGATATTCCAGCACACCGAGCAGCATAAATTCCAAATTTTGTCGTATGATAATTAGCGGTCTTAGCTTATTACAAGCCGTTACTTCACTGTGAGCATAGGTTTCTGAATGGATTACAAAAAACATTTCTGGACTTAAAATTGGTTTCTAAACTAAAACCATCAAAGTCTATCGACTTGGGTTTGTTTTCAAACAATTCGACTCGCCAGGTCACCATTCCACATCAAGAGTTTATAAAGACAAATAGCTCAATTTATTTCTTAGCAAATTAATGTTTTCTCTCATCCTGATCCGAGTCTCGCTTCGATAACAGATGTTACAGCGTTGAAGTAAATTTAAATAATACGACCGAAAACAAACAAGTAAGAAATAATTTCTAACTGCAAGTTAAATTTTACATATAAAGTTGTCCACACTTTCGTCTGAACCGTCAGAAGTTTGTATGAAATTACCATACGCAAAACGTGAAAATATTTTCATGGAGAGAGGGAACTTCGTGCAGTTTCGTCGGTAAATAAAGAAAAAATATATTATGACGTAGCATGTTACGTGCTTCTTGTTTTTTTTTATTTTCAAAAAGGAAATTTACCCGCGGTACAATTTTATATCTTACATGAAACCCAATTAAGTTTACGAACTGAATAGCCTATAGTGAACGAGAATGCCGAAATTAAGCCAACGTTCATAAATAAAACCTGTATTATGTTAAGGTTTTATTTCAACGCCTAAGTGTAGCTATTGTACTCTAGTATTACATGTAAAATATAGACTTTTTGTAAAACATGTATTTGATAATGGACGGTTGAACGTATTGTTAGAAGTTTTCAACTTTTCTTGTATAATACATTCACATGTGCGTGTATGAATGTATTTTTAGGAAATATAATTCTTGCCTTTAATTTATGAAATTAAATTTCAAAGAGGAAGTTTGAAAGTGGCAGCCCTGGAGAAATTATGAGGAGGAATGAGGACCATGTTGTAAGGAAGGTTTTGGGTGTGAACGTGGATAGATATAGAGGTAGAGGACGACCAAAGAAACGATGGATGGTGTGAAAGGCGATATGGTTAGAAAGAATGTTACTTGTCAGATGTCGTCCGACAGAGAGGTTTGGAAGGAGAAGATATGCTGCGCCGAACCCAAGTAGAATTGGGATAAGGGCAGGAAGATGAATTTATAAGTTTATATCTGTTTTATATGTGCAAAAGGGTTTGCAAGGAATTAGTTTATCTTTGGGATGAGTAACAGACTTGATTCGAAAAATATTCATGGAAACATATTTTTTTAATCATTTAACTGTTTCACTTCACATAATTTAAATATACTATAGTTTTAAGCACGATTACGGTTACACCCAATAAAATTTTGCGTGCTTAAGGTCTGTTTCACGCAATGAAATTCCGTCTATGGTCGCATAATTTTGACCTCAAGATAAACATTTTCAAATTATCCCAAAGGTTGGAAGGCATTTCGTTAATTAAATTCAGATCTTTGTCTAGTAGTTTTTGTTACCAAATTGTTCGTTTAAAAAGAGAATTGCATTTCAAACGACCTTTGTAAATTCCATAAAAGAACAACAATTTTCAAAAGATTTTAGAGAAAGTTAGGCATTGGTGCATTTAATCTTTATTTTTTAATTGTGAGTACAAAAACGTGTTTCATTCGGTTTGCTTGCATTGTTCCGTATAAAAGAAAAGTGCTCACAAACATAATAAACGTTGATAACAAATTTTATTTTCAGCTTCTCATACCGACAGTAATAATTCTTGTAAAAACTATACATAGCACTATATTTTAATTAATAAGTGGCATTTCGAATATTTCATTATTAAAAAAGTTAAATGCAAATGAAATAGAAACACCGAGCATTGAATGAAATGTGCAGGAAATATTTTTTTTAAATCACGTTGATTTCAAAGAGCCATTAATATCGGCAACGCCTTTGCAAATATACCATCAATTTGGTATACGAAACGGTAGCCTGTCGTCGCTTACCACTAATGGTATTGGGAACACGGCAGCTAATTAAGTCGTTCCTGTTAATTTATAGCTTGTTTTCTCCTCCTTTAGCTATAATCAAAACAAATCGTTCTCACTGAAACACGCAATGGGATGCGATCAAATGGATTAGCTATCACAATTCTAAGCTCGATAAAATACAATCGTGGAAACGTAAATCTTTCTTTAAACTCGACGTTTTCGAAATTTAAATTAATTTTAATATATACCTACTTATATTTAAAGAACAAAAGGATTTTTATGTGTGAATTTTAAACTGCAGAAACTACATACCTACTTGATATTAAAATTCGTTCAAGTACGAATTACATTGCCATTCAAAAATGGAAGTCAATATTTAGGGCTGATTTAATCTATGATTTAACTGGGTTTTAAAAGTGCCACGGATTTGTTGTGAACGTTGAAACAAAACCAAACTATTATTGCTTCTAATTGGACCAAACAAAAACTGGTAGGTTTGTTTGTTTTAGTAACGATCAGTATTACACAGAATCCACGAAAATGATATTACATATTAATGTCTTTACACGAGAATGTTAATTATAATTTGATGACCTTAAATAATTAGTAACTATTAAAAAATAATAACGAAAACTAATACTTCGTAATTAGTTCAACCGTATAACTTTAATTTACTTTATGTCAACTTAAATGTGTGAAAGTATACTTTGTGTATAAAACGCAAAAACAGTTTTAAAATTACTCGGTATAAAAGCACTTCCCTATGACTTTAGCAAGAGCTGGCGATGGGCTATCTAAGGCATCGTGCCTTCAGGCGATTGAGTTACCGCCTCTAATAAGTGGTCGATAATTTTAGAACATCCTCTCCTAGTATCTATACAACGTAGGTACTGCTATGTGGCAATGTTAAGACGCGTCTTCGTATCCCGCATTACACGAGAAAGTAACTTAAAAGAGATTATTTTTCATCGAAATGTTATAAGTGCTCACTCGGTCGAAAATACAGGCAATTTCATTTCAATAGAAACCGTAGTGAAATATATTTCTGAGGCTTAATTAAAATTCCATTAGTGGTCAGATTTATAAAGCATTGTAGAATGTGAAATTATTTTGGTGACTATAATAAAACGTTAAGTTCATGTTGAGCTTAGTAACAGGAATTTTCCCGGAGTAAAAGCAATTTATCATAACTTGTGACCTCGCACGTGTAGGGCATAGACAATTTATTTATGACCATAAATAACACATAGTCAGAAATGGTTAACGTTTCTCTAGTAGATGCAATCTTGACAATCACTTTGTCTTGCAACAACACAAATAATATCGTAGCGGAGGATAGGTTAGTGCATTGTATTGTATAATTATGATATATATACATATCGGCCAACGTGAATTTGCTTATGATATTACGATGTATACGTTTGGTAATATTTCGTATTTTATTAGTAAATTCCAATTTTAAAATTTATAAGAGGAAGGCAAGCAGACAGATGAGCTGTTTAAATGTAAGTGGTCACTTCCGGTCATAGAGTTGGTCTGTTAATGTGAACCGTTCCTTACAGTTGAACGTCAAGCTCGACTATAAGATCTAAGATTTTTTTATTTTCAGCCAGTTTTTATTTCTTCTAATTTTGAAATTGAATAGGCATTAAACTTTCTGACTGCTTGTCAAATTCAATATTACCACCGGTTCGGAAGAGAAATACTCTGACCAGAGTTCCGAACCGGCAAAAGAAAGTCGGCAGTATTAGATCACATATCCTTCTAAATACATAAATACAGCATATGATTTTAAATTTTTAGACCGAATGAATTACCGAGACAGGAACAGACCTGTGTAATTAACCACTTCCGTCATAATTAACATCGAGATTTAATACGAGGCAAGTTTATCCACACTCTTTATCTGCAAAATATACAAAATCCATAATCTATGCCCCAAACTCTAAATATTGATCTTTAAATAAAAGTGTATATAGCTAAGAAGTCTGGTATTTATTAAATTACCAATCAATAATTAAGTGTAATATTTCATATGGAAGAAAGAAATTTCAATTTGAGATTGAGACAATGGACACTGAACCGGTTTCATTGTAACTCAATTTTTTTATCAACTCGTAAGTTAAGTATAGTATGTACAGTTATAATGAATGTATGATTAAAGCCATAATTAAAGTTAGTCGAAATTAAATATGAAAACCTTTTTTAATTTACCTTTAATATTACACAGAATTGCGTGTCCATGGTATTGACCTTGAGGAGTTCCTTGTCAGGAGTTAAGGCGTATCAGGTCATGCAATGAACTTAAGTGATGTATACGTATGTAATAAACTCGTATAAATAAGTAAAAAGTAAAATAACAGGCTGTAAATTACCCACTGCTGGGCTAAGCCCTCCTCTTCCATTAATGAGAGGGTTTGGAACATATTCCACCACGCTGTTCCAACTGTTCCTCTGTTTCAATGCACATGTGGCAGAATTTCGATGAAATTAGAGGACCGCCGAGGACGAGATGAATTATAAACACAAATTAAGCACATATGTATATATAGTGCTGCTTGCCTGGGCTTGATCCCAAAATCATCGGTTAAGATGCACGCGTTCTAACCACTGGACCATCTCAGCTCTGCAAAACTCGTATAAGAATAATTAATTCTAATTTACCTTGCATTTGACGTAAAGAAACTAAATAAAACGTTGCAGTTAGAAAAGTTTGTAAGAATGCAATATAAATGAAGGTGTTTTGTATATATATTTATATATAAGGGCGATGAGGCTCGCTAAACTAGTTAAGTAATGGCCGTGACTGAGATTGTGTAAAGATCGGACGAGTGCAATTCTGATTAGATCATGCTGGTTCATTTGAATGTTTTTGCTTGGATTCAGTTAAATTTTACATAAAACTTACTATTAAACATTCATTTTGTATGTCATATAACAAATTTACGTTGATAAGCAGATATTAAGTTAAGATCTATGCTCTCTATTTCTGTCACCATTCGAAAGAAGAAGACAACACTGTTTTACTTCCAACTTTCCAATTAATATACGTAAATAGATATGATGAGTAAATGTTACCTGCACAGACAGTATTGCACAAAGCCCAACTGCATGAGACCCATCACCTTTGAATGTATATGTAGTTATATACCTACATAAGCAAGGTTTAAATACATTTGTGGACGACGAGTGTAATTGACGTATAGATTTCGCCTAACATAATGGTGGCTCGCCCAGAATTTTTTCGCGCTCAGTTTTGCTTATTCAGGTCAAGGCAACGCCAAATAAATATTTTGATTATTAAATTATGAGGAGCTATAACCAATATTCTTTATAATAAATAAATTAAAATTACATGTGCATTTTATTTACATACCTTACATTGAGGATTTATCAAATTGTAAAGACGATTTGAATATAACTTTAATTAAGAGAAAGCTCAAAGTTTATTTCTAACATATCGTAAAACAATAACTTTTAATCTTATAATTTCCGAATCTACTGTTTAATAAACATAGTCGTTTGCATAAAATCATGCATTTTTAGAAATTGCAGAAATATTAACTAAGTGTAAAGATTTGTTATTGCATTATGTAAATCTAATAATATTTAAAATAGACGATAAATAGAAACTTGTAGGATTGATATGAATAATGTTTGTCACGAATACATCCAAAGTTCAAACGACAACAGTCTGTGTGCCAGTTGATTAATACACAAGCAAATTACCAGCGGGTATAAATGGTATAGAAAAGTGACGGCGTTAATGAACAGTATAATAGAGAATTGATTAAAGTAAAACTATGTTATAAATCGTTCAAAACGTACAATAAAAGAGTTCTAAGCGTAATAATTTAAGTATCCATTGTTATTGAATCACTTACAAAGGTGAGCGCTGTAAACGTGGAAGAGAACGCAGAACTTAAGAAGCCATTGTTCTTTTAAAGGAAAGGGTTTCTGAGGAAACTTACAAAAACGAGGGGCGAACGTAAAATTTATTGTTTTCGGTTTAAATAAGTTTACACAGTTTTATTTCATGTAGTTACACCAGAAACGAATTTAAAAAATGACAATTGTAATTGAGTTTATGACATAGAATTATCTTATAGACCTCAATATCGAGATACAAGTAGGCTCATAAAAGCACTTTCAAAACGTCATGTTACATTATTGAATTAAATAAAAAGTTACCAGCGGTTCGGAATATAGATTCAACGGTGAAGAACCGGCGATAAACATATACATTTTATATAAGTATATCTTATATGTGTTGTCTAAAACTTTAGACTTTAATGATATTACACCTTATCAATCAACTTTATATTTAAAAATGATTAAAAGTACTTAGACCTTTATCCTTTTTCTACATTGCTTTTATTCAATTTTAGGGATATTGGTACAAACCATCTTAGATAAGATAATCATACAAAAAACGATAGCTAAACAAAACTATTTTGTAGGTGGCATTCGTCGGCCAACTTTGTGTTGCTTTATAAAACAGTTGTCAGAGTTCACTGGATTCTTTTCAATACACAGAAAATTATATCGGACGTTATCAGCAAAGAACACTTCGATCTTCCACGACACACAGCAATTGTTTGCGTTACATCGCTGTCTTATCCAATAAAAACTCGCAAAGTTGTTACGAACGCAAGCGTCGACACAAACATCCACAAACATCCTCGCAATACCACCTTACTACGCCTCATTGAGTCCTCATCGACGACTGACAATGCAGCCTTTGTCTTACTCAGCAAATGATTCACAAGAATCGCATTGTTCTTGGTTTATTTATCGAGTCTTAAAAACTTTTTACTTGGGAAATACCAGACGATATAATTTTACGTAGTACCTTTATATAGAATATATTATTTTCTGAAAATTGTGTGTTATAAAACTATCATTTGCACTCAGTCAAAATAGATTAAGTGTACAAAATTGTCACTCCATCGATCATCGTGACAAAAAGGAAAAACACGATACCATTATTTTCTGAGGCGAAAATATATCGAGTCAAATAATTGGGACTGGAGTCACGTAAGAATATGTTTGTTAAAATAATTCAAGACAGGTCTCAATGTGTTGTTGGTGTAATTCATAGCGCACCCCACGCTGACGTGGTCGCACGACGCAGTGCACCATAAAAACGGAAGATAAGCTCGCCTCAGTTTTATCGCCATACGACATACACAGTAATTCCATTTACTCATCCGATACGTGAAAGTGAGGATTATGATTGTTATTAAATCTATAGTGTCTGTATGTATATTCTATCTGGATTTATAAGCTAAGGAAACTTAATCTTATGAATATGTAATGCAAGTTATCATAGGTGATACTCTAAATTAAATCGAATAAATGACATGGCGGTTTTAGTTGTGTACCTCAACACGGTTTTAATAAAGGTCTAATAGTTTCCACCCAAACAGTTCCAATCGTTCAAACATGTCTAAATATAAGTGATATAATAGAGCTATATTTTTGTGGTATCCGTACAGAACCGGGGCGGGTGCTAGTGGAAAACATATCTGATATCGATTACAAACCTTGTATCCGTTATTTGAATTCCGAGAACAGTAAACTAGAACCACAGTAATTCCTACTTTTCAACACATTATAGGTTTTCGTTACAGTTACAAAACACCATATGCCCGAAATACATTTGATTTCATACTTACCGTGGGAATAGAGTTCGCGCATAGTACGTAAGTCGATGTCGAAATAACAAAACGTAAATTAAACATAGCCGTAGTAGTGACTCACTGTTACACAGGTGAAACGGAAACGCGCAATCATACTCTCAGCTTACCATAGTAAAGATGTTTACTAGCCGTAAACATAATCAATAATCGTAACTTATGTGACGGCCCGTCTTTTTAGTGATACTTACGCGGTAGCCAAATATGACAGGAAGCGTAAAATTGGGATATTAAATACATAAGTGATATGCGCTGGCTGTTCGTTTATTTGGTAACGTTTTATTAAGTACGTTTAAATAAAATGCTACGGCGGTATAATAACTGCAATTTTATGGGCGCACGTTCATACTTAAATATATTGTTTCCAAATACAACGGAACGTTGCGATCTTATATTTCTTTTTTCTTACTAATTATGTTTGGATATGAAAAGTTATAAATAACTGCTATTATCGTCAGATACAATAATTAACAGTAAATCGAAAACGCTATTGTAATAACTAACGGTCAACTATTTCAAAAATGCCATTAAAAATTTTTAATCTGCGTTAATTAAATCCAAAATAAATATATCACACATTTCATAGCCTGTACTTATTAGACATTTAAAAAAATAATCCAAATGGACAGTTGTTAAAGCAATTCTTTATTCAAATTTCACAAATGAAGAATTATTATGAGATAATTTGATCAACTTTAATAATCCAGATTTAAAGATGCTATACGCGTAGGTTACATTATAACTTGCAATTTGTTTCAATAGAGAAAAAATGTTAATAACATGCCACACTTGCACATGACGCATTAGTCTTCCATGTGAAAGTCTGCGAACGTTTAATGTGAAGCATTTTCCAACATTATGAATTAAAACTTGTTTGTGTGTATAAAACCGGTTATAAATAAATATGTAGTAAAAGAAACGGATGTTTCAATACTAACGAGAAAAACTGTACATCATTTTGACATCAATTCACAATAAATATCAAACGATGTTTATGTAAAGGTACGTATCGTTTAGGTTTTTATAAAAAAAAAAAGAAAACGTTTGATCCGAACGGGAAAAAATATTGGGAATATATTTTGCGAGAGTATAGTCATAGAGTGTTCGTTCTTTTTGTAGTCTCTGTTATGTTATGTAAGTCAAAGCATTCAAAATATTTCGCTTAAAAAAATCGAACCAGCTAGTTGAACAGTGCAAAAACAGAACGATTTTTTAACAAAAGAAAAAAACTTCATAGAAAAATGTAAGTGAAGCCGCGTGTAAAGTTTAATAAGAATATTCAAATACGTCAAGAAATCAAAGTGTACTTACAAAGTTAGTATTCAACAGGAATGAGGGCAACGTTCTACTTTCCGGGTAGAACAGGTTTTCGTTGCTGGGAATAACTCGTACCGCTACTCGTTACCGACGATCCAGCAGTAATTATTTATAGAAATATTTATAATAATAATGTATTTTAACGTCAAAAACGAATAATTATTTTTCATTATGCTTTTGCATTCGAAATACAAAATTGAAGCACATGGATACATCGATTTTTTTCTTAGTAAATAGAATAATTTTGAGGTAATTTTTCTACTGTCGTTACAATGTAGTTCATGTATTATTTTCATAATTTCGAAAAGTCAATAGTTCAACCTAATATTAGTAATGTGAAGGTCGTACGTTCAATCTGGATCAAAGCTACTATCTTCATCGTAGTACAAATAACTATTTCAATAATAATGTTATACAAAACATTGGATAATAACAAAGGGAGATGGTTCGTATAGATACTAGTTATTAAATGTAGCATTAAAAACATTTATTTAGAATCAGTTAACGTGAACGCTAATCGATATCTCATTTATTTCTTATCTAATGGTGTCAGATAACAATTATTTCAAATACATAGTAATTTAAGCTACCGTTACGTATATTGCTGTATTGTCAGACTTTTTGGAATATGTTTTTATCGATGTAGTGAGAATGAGCATTGTGAACGCTTCTTTGTAATTTCTGTGTGAAATGATTTAAGCCACATTATTTCTCATTATTGTTACTCCTTCCCCGTACTAGTACTAGGTATTTCAGGGGGTCCGAACTCGCTATGTTCCGGTTTGAAAAGTGAATAAGGCACAAGGGGTATAACATAGCTCCCTTAGTTGACAACGCATTGATAATAAGAAGTGGTTTATTTCATTTAAGAAGGAAAGAAAAATAATAAGTGTTTTTCCTCGTCCCTACGTTGATTAACTTAACTTCATGTTCCAAAATTAAATTAATAAAATACAGCATCTTTAACGAAGACTAGCAACGACTAACATTTACGTTATAATTGCATTAGTTATTCATGAATGTTTAGTTAATCTCCTCAAATCAATAATAACCTTTGTAAATTAGCTTTCTGTACCACACAATGACGACCTACTTTGAAATTTACAATAGAGATTACGGAACCAAACTCTGACAGTCACTTTGAAAGTTGCTTAGAATAGTATTTACAAAGGTATATAATATGCTTATTATAACTCGATTGTATTTCATATAATTAATAAATAGTAATAGACATAATATAATAGATAATTGGGAAAATATTTTTTGATATATTAGAATTGAAACAAATAAACATCATTGGTCATGGAATTGACATGATATCGTTGATAGAGATTATGATCTTGCATAATCTATGATGTTTTTTATGGTCTCGGAAAAAAACTATTAGGTATCTGAACTGCGGAAGTAAAATTACATTTGATACAAATAGTCAAATGAAATAGTGTCGTATGAATAATAAAGATGAGACGATATATATGATACAACATCACATACATTATTCTGATCCCAATGTAAGTAGCTAAAGCACTTGTGTTATGGAAAACCAGAAGTAGCGACGGTACCACAATCACCCAGACCCAAGACAACGTAGAAAACTAATGATAATCTACATCGACTCGGCCGGGAATCGAACATGGGACTTCGGAGTGGCATACCCGAGAAATCCGGTGTACACACCACTCGACCACGGAGGTCGTAGGAATCAAAGATATATATAGTATAAGAGTATAAGAAGTTTATAATAGACAATATACAGGTATCAGTATAGAACACTTAAAAGTAAGGTTTGTTTATATTTTTTCCTTCTACGATTGGATTAGGTTATAGTTAACCATTATGAAGTTTATTTTTTTTTAAATAAACGTAATAGATTTCTGTGTATTCACAATCGCTGTTTTAATACCTCTTTTTTATATTTATATGTTCCGATATATGTACTTTGTAGTGTATGTTTAATGTTGATTCGAACAATAAGGACTTTCTGAACCTTTTTAAAACATGATAATTCTGTTTAAATATAGATATACTAAGTACATTAAACAAATGGAAGGTATATTTCATTCTTCCATAATTTTTCATCAAAGTAAGCTATTATTTTTTCTATAGGATCGCGTGTAACAACTTGCGTGCTTACGCATTATCAATGAACAAATTGTGCCATCCGTCACTTAAGATTTTATATTTATTCACTTACAAATTACATAGGAAAGTATACAAGACATTTCATAATTACGCTAATTTTTTTCGAGTAGATATTTTACTTAGGAGACATTTTTTTATATTTGTTTTTCAAGTATATTTTATCATAATCAACACTATTATAATTGTTCTAAGCTGTTATTTATCTATATTAATATTATAATTGCGATAAAACCTCTATTTTTCTGTCTGTAGCTGTCACGGCCAAACCACTGTATCGAGTTATAAAATTGAGTATAGCAAAAGCTTAAACTCCAAAGAAAGGTACAGTAAGTTGAGTTGATTATATTGTTATTTGAATTTTTCTCTCTTATGAGATAATCTAAATCACACGCGCCGTAGCCAACTTTTGGTAAGGGCTAGGTAATAACATAAGCAGCTGAGATGAATGACGTCGCATGGAACTTACACGGTATAATATTCCATGGTATAATATTATTTTTAATATGTTTGTAGTGTATCACGTATCAATCTTTATATTTTTCACGTTTGTTGTATAAAGGTACGAAATGTATTCACATAAAAAAAGCATTCATAATCATAACCCCTCTTTGAAAACATATGACAATATTTTGCATCGTCGAACGGCAGGTGGTCCCAGACGCTTGCATATTCAAGGGCGAAGGGTAACCTTATCCGTGGGCATTTTTATAAACAGATAGTATTTTTTGCAACTACACTCATACAAAACATGTTGGCCGCTTAAATTGTGTTTATTAGAGAACTTAGATATAGCAGTACATAGTTTACTTGTTTTCAATTTCATTCACATAATACGAGAGAAAAACAAAAGTTATTGTTTCATAATGAAGTATGAATCTTTAAAAAAAAATGAAATGAAATTAAGCTGTTGAAAATTTACTTCGTTAGTCGAGTTGCACGTTACGAAGATCATGTAACCGGAGAATACATGTGCGTTCTTAGTTAACATAGCTAATGCTACTTTTAAGGCTTCGGAGGCAATAAAAGCGAAAAGTTTCCAACGCTCGTTCGATACATACGATCTCGTGTAATGAATCACCGCGAAATCGAGCAACAAACTTGCGAAATATCAAACTTAGAATTTTATTATAGTATCGAGTTCGAAGAACAGTAAAGTCGCTGAACGTTCATTCCAATTTTGAATATAATATTTTTCACGGAAATGATAAAATGCAATGGCTAAAAGTTATAGTCATCAAATAGAAGCAAAGTAAAGCTAAATGATAAATAAATACAGTAGCATTTAAGTAGAAAATGATTTAGCAAGTTTGTGTAGTTACGTCTATTAATAAATAAATTTGACGAAGCCGTATGATGACGACTTTGTAACACTGAATTCGTTTTAATTATTTTTGCAGTGTATTTGAAAAAGAAAAATACTCGAGCAGTTACCGCCCGCCAGTTGTCACTTCAAGCCACGAACAATGACGAAAGCGGCTGAGCTTGATCTAAATTGGCTAAGTGGTGCAACCCTTTTTATATCACTCCCCGACTCACCTTTTAAACAGAAACATTATTAAACAAGCAATTTCTCTTTACGGTCGATATCTTATGAAACATATTTAATTGATATTTATATTCTTTATTGTACGAACAGATTAAAAAACAAATAATAAGGCTAGATTAATGAAACAAATTTTTTGCAGAAAAAAACACGTTTTTTTCGATATCTTTAAGGTGAGATGTGTTTTATTTTCACAAATGTTGTTGTTTAACTTAAAAAATACATATCTCTCAATAAATTCTTGAGTAGCTTGTGGAATATACTTAGATTCCGAGGCGATGCGAAGTACTGGGATGTGGGTTATAAAATGCCTCTTGCTAAGTAGTCCTTGAAACTTGTTAAGATGCCACGAAACTTTCGTGAGAGGACTTTAATAGAATTCCTTTCTGCGCTCCACTGGACTGGCAGCAACTTAGCTACTTAATGATAGCGTTTCGAAATAATTTTCGCCTTAGATTAACAATCGATTATATAACACTTGGTGGTCATCAGATATTCTACCGCCAAACAACAGTACTTAGTGTTGTGTTTCGGTTTAAAGGGTGAGTGAGTCGGTTTAACTACAGGCACAAGGGGCATAATATCTTTGTTCCTAAGATTGGTGGCGCATTGGTGATGTAAGGAGTTGTTAATATTTCTAACAGCGCCAATGTATATGGGCAGTACTAACCATCGAGTGGCCCATATACTCGCTCACATATCCATAACATAAAAAAATATCCTAACAAATGAGTGCATTTTAATACAGCATAACTACGATATGGTATGATATCAATCATATTCATACTTCAGTATACGAGTCATACTCTATTTATCGATTGCGCTTGACACTCCTTACTACTTATCAAAGGTGAAAGATTGGTACGAACGGAAGGGGGGTAGATAAGCGATGACAATTCTACAAATCCATGTATCTATATAAAGCATGTTAGTACATGTAGTCGCGATACTATTAAACATTGCATCATACATTTTTCTCGATTGCTCACATACAATACATTTGCAATAACAAATATCCCATAACTAACGTGGTTAAATACTTCGTGCACTTTTAAACGTTGTTTTAATTTTATTGCTAGTTTGATCTATTTTACTCTCGATTTATTGCAGCGTTTAGCACATTGATTTAGTGCTATTTGACTTTTTAATGTTCGATATATATGCCGGCGTATATCAGCTATCGCCTATGTTAAACGCTTGACCCAAAATTGTAACCTTCGCTTTACTAAGCCCGACAATGGAGCTCGCATTAGTCTGAAGATTCTAAAAACAGTTTCTTCGCAAATGTCGACCATTAGTGATGTTGACTAAAAAAGCTGAAATTGTTGTATTTTTTGTATCATGTTAGGAATGAGGACAGACAAATATGACCTTATATTAAATTATCAGTCTTCTTTGCGTAATGTTTTTTATTACGTATCGATGGTCTATAATGTAATTTTTCTTAATATTTTATTTCAAAGAAATAAATTAATTTTTGAATTGAAATTTTAATAACGAATACATGAACAATTCGTAATAACCCATTAAAAACGTCGCTAGTAAAATGAAATCAATGGTGAATATTTGCACTTACAACCATTATTTATTAGGCATTGTATTATATGTGTTTCAGTTGAATTCCAAGTTCGCCAACAGAATACTAATTTGCTGATTCTAGATTTCAAATAACGAAACAGCATACACAGTTTACTAGAATAAACTAGAAAAATATAAAAATCGCAACGATACTGTCACTAAATAAAAGTTACAATCGTAGACATTTCTTTATAAATAAGTTTGTCAAAAGCAGGAGGACTCATTGCGACGCAGCGGGGAACCCGGTTTAGTCGCCAACCCTCGAACTGGTGTATTAAACATAACACGTCACATTTTCCGGAACATGTGTCAGACATGCGTTAACATACGCGTGTCACTGGAAAAAAAAAACAAAACAAATAAACCATTTTACGGCAACGCCATGTGCTATTCGATTACGGATCACTCAGAAGCTAATAAACTTATGAGTTATGTGACAAGTTGTAACTTTCTTTGAATGTTTTTTCTTACTCCAGAACTGAGGAAGGGTGAAAATGTTATAATGATATATTTTAAGTTCAAAGTACTTAATAAGAATATTACCAACTTCGCTTAAATGGCTAGCCATTATACTAGAATGTGGAGATCTTCCGCCATTCGCCTTAAATTTATTGCGGTAGTGTAAATATTTTGTGTTTATTATTTTAATTGAAATAATAAAGATCTGTCTTGCATCATCAAATTTATAATTTATTCTAAAATTTTGTATACAATTACTAATTGTCTTGGATAAGTCTATTGTATTTCCGAAGCGGAGGTAGTTTTTAACAAAGAATTATATAACACAATTAATAAGTGCAGGTTTCTATATTGAATAAAAGATTTATATATACATTTGTTTAATGTCATTTAAATTAAATTCTTTAAAATTGCACGTGATAATATAGTAATTTTTTACAACGTTTTAAAATGTACCTTTTATTCATTTCAATTAAAAAATCTTATTTCCTCCATCTCCCAAAGAATTATTTCAAGGATTTCAGAGGATTTGAAAAATTTCTATGAAACCTTTTATCAAAAATTCTGACTTGGCACCCGAGGCGGATACCTTGGAGGAAAGTATTCTATATCAATTTGCGCATTCGTGCAAAGTATATTCAAGTAAGTTAGCTTCCGAGCCGGTCTTAGCTTTTAAATGGGACCATTTATGGGAAATGGGGGTAAGGTATAAAGGATGAACGGAGAATTCTGGTTAATAGAAACAGTCGTGACTTGAATTAATCTTTTCGAATTTCTTATAATTAATTCTTTAAGCCGAGTAATTTGATGAGTTTACAGTAAAGAATCGCAGCAATTTATTTACTTTTTTTGGGTTCGAAAACATTCCTAAAATTTTCAAGATGTTTCAGAAGAATCAACACCTCAGTCTTTGATCAGATTGTCCAATAAAGGTTGATTGGCCATTGTGGTGGGCAACAATAAGCAATCATCCGGTTTAGTGCTAATACTGACAGCAACGGACCGCACTTAATTTTATGATAGCCAGCACGATGACACTTCACCCGCTCGTCAGTTACGCCTTGGTGGAAAAAGATCCATTGTTATGGAATTTAAGGAGAATCTGAGCAAATTTAATATGAATGAGCTCGTGGCTCATAAAAGCATTAAATTATGTCAGCGTAAAATTGTATTTCTTTATCATATTTGATCAAAATCACCCTTAGATAATATATTTTAAAATCGTTCTACAATCATGAATCAAATGTGTTTTGGCCGGGTTACTCCTTCTGCTGTACATAGTTACTCCACAGCTTAAGACAAGACTTCGTCTTAATGGAGCTATTCTTTTTTAATTGTAAATATGAAATATATTTCAATAGCTGCCATTACAAAACATAGATTATACCGGATTTCACTAAAATTCGCTACATATATTTTGGTATAGCTAATACAAGCCAAAATAGCCACAGAAAACATTTTTTTTTTCAAACTATGTGCACATATTTAAAATTGTGTATTTGCAAACAAATATTATAATTTCAAATAATTATAAAACTATGTTCTTTAAAAATTCTTATTTTTGATTTACTCAATTACTCTCAACTGCTGTATTTTTAAATGACGAAAACAAATCTCGAAGTGAATGTTACTGTAGGTATAACAAATCTGATCCCCTGACGTCAATAAAACGTTTTCCTTCATTCAGTTTTGACATTAAGATCCATTGTGAGAAGAAGCAATCGGAAATCGTCGAGAGGCGTTTCAACGTGTCTGGAGATCGGACATTCAATCGACGCCGCCTTTTCTATTTTCTCCCCTGAAAATTCAACTTTCCTTTACATTTGTTGATTGCATTTTTAAATGAAATATGAAAGGAAATTCATGTAATTGCAGTATATAAAATACGTTATGAAACATTATTAGATTCGATTTAGAATTACTCTAATGTTGATATTGTCTTGCACTAAACACTATAATATATAATATGTACTTAATTTGTGTTTATAATTCAAGTGAAAGAAGACATCGTGAGGAAACCTACATGTCTCTAATTTCATTGAATGTGCATTCCAACAACCCGCCTTGAAACAGTGTGGTCGAATATGTTCCAAACCCTTTCCTTAATGGGAGAGGAGGCCTTAGCCCAGCAGTGGGAAATTTACGGACTGTTACTTTTTACTTTAAAAATTATTAGTGTAAAAAAACAAATGTGTATGTATTAAAAATCCTTGAGAACCTGAGTTGCATTCTATTGGATTTCATCATTATTCGCTTTCTCTTGCCGTTTTATTATTTTGGTTCGGTGTAGGTTGCAAAATGCATAAAGCTGACACATTGGAAAAATATTTAGGAGAATTTTACTTATATTTGCCAACCGTCAGCTTGGCACCATATCTCAGTGTTCTTGTTGGTACTCGGTTTTCTGCTACCACACTTATACAATGTGAAATTAATAGCGTACAGGATTGAATCATTCTCTCAACATCAAAACACATCAAAGACAAAAAAATTTATTCAGTATAAAAGGCATATAAATATCTAACACAGGTTTGGAAATAAACATCTTCGGCCTGAGAAGGCGATAGAAAATCAACGGGAATTTCCTTTTTTATAACTTCTTAAGCAACTGTATTTACAATGCAATTTTACATATTTTTATTTGAAACGCTCTAAGGCCATTAATTATAAGGCCAGGTTGGGGTATCATCTAGGCAACTTTTAGATATTTACTATCTTTTACCACATAAAGATAAAACGTTTTACTAAGTCTTTTTTAATTTTACTATTTAATCTTATTTGACGTACAAAATTGTAAATTAGCAGAATATATTAGGAATTCTTCAACATTATTTATGTATATAAGAAAAATGCAGCCTGCCGCAAGAACCTCGACTCCGTTATAGTTTATTGTCGACAAGGGAGTCATAACTTTTATAGAATAAATAGAAACATCATAATAGTTGATTTTTCAACATATAAAAGACAACTTTTAACCCAAAATCAAGACTCATCTCGGTACATTTGGACTCAAAGACTTGTTCGAAAATGTTTGAGCAGTGCGAAGGCCATCCCTTCAGTATCAATAGCGTTTGTCACTAAAAGCAATCTGGAATGTTTGAGTTTATTTTTAAAACGAGCAATGGTACGCTTAGTGGAAAACGGTGCCCTAGGGAAACATACAGGCGATATTCGCTTAATAGGGATCTATTGTTCTGTCTGTGCCGTTTAATTACAAATATTTACCGTTGTGGCGGCGAAAGCAGATTAAAGATTCTTTAAATTGTGTTTTCCTTTTAAATTTTGTAAACGAGATTTCAACGAGTAAAAGGTACAGTTTGAAGCTAATTCTTGAGCTTAATTAAACGTCAGCTTCCGATGCCTTGAAGCATTAATACAAACTCGATATTTGTATTTGATAGAGATTAATTTACACAACGTACGGAAACTATTTCAAAGATGTCATGCACACAATCCATTGCTAATAGTCTCTTTCTAGTCGATGGTGTTGAATTCGCCAAACGATTAATCCTTTAAAAAGCCAATCTGTTCAAGAACCAATACAACTCAATAGGAAATCTTTTGACGATAAAACTTTTCAGCTGTCGAAACACATCACTATGCTGGGTTTATTACTGACACTAGTGACGCTCTCGAGGCACATTGTGTTGTTAAACTAATCGGGATCTATAGCTCTATTTGGTAATTACTTCTCTATGCGAAAACTTTACCAGACGTCGTTTCAAATGTAACATATGAAACGTGTTGTGATAATTCTTTAAAGTACTGTCAATAATTCAAAAATTATGAGATAATGAGATTTCCATCATAAAATATTCAAACCTTAAAATTTCCAGCCGAACTGTCAAGTTACTTTTTGAAAGGTCGTCGCTTGACAACCCAATATGCGGGTCGTTGACCTTCGGGTTTCAGTGTGTATCCCAATTTAAGGGGACGACGATGTTTGAAATTTATAAATTGATTTACGACCGTTAAATAACATCGATAAATAACATCATTTTTAATTCAAACACGAGTAAAATTATCTTATAATCCGAGCAGATCTCTTAAAATTGAATCTTATTTGTGCACAGCATCTTGTTATATCCAATCTTCCTTATATTTCTTTTATTTTGAACGACCTCAGTGCTATAAAGTGTAATAGGAAACGGAGTGACCGGGGAAAATCTAATAGATTGTAAAGTAATATTTTTAAAGCTGTAACAATAGAGATAACAGAATTATAGGTATAACAATATAACATTTTTATAAGGAATCAGAATAACTTTCGTGCTTTGTTTCAATGTAACACACATTTGTATTACAATGTAACACTAAATACTTCTAAATTCTTGACGTACATATGTTTATTTTTATAAAAAGTAATGTTATGTTTTCATAGTTCGTATGTATCAAATGTATGAATAATATCTGTATGTTTGCAAATGAATTTCAATCATAATTGTTATTTACTTGAACTGATTTAAGAATCGTAACAACCCTTCCATCATTCTGATTCATATGTAATATTGGGTAAGAACTTAAATAAATTCATTCATTCAGTGCACTCCTATTTTTAAAAATATAAGGAAAAATATGTTAGTAACGTTACGTATATCACACGATTTAATCCTACCTATATCACTGTGCTTAAATAATATATAATGATCTCGTCAACACTATATATAAATATAAAATATATCCTATTACACAGGAATAGTCTATGCTTTCCAATGAATGAACATTTTTAGAATGAAATAATTAATTCCGGAAATAACCTACTTTCAAACTAATTTTACGTCTTTATAGTAATAGTAAAAAGTATAGATTGTATACAACTACATGTATAAGCAACATAGGATTTCCATTAGATACGTACTTAGCTTGACAGCGCCTGCCAAGATGTTAGCATGATCATATTACCTTTTGTCGAATCCTCACCTTCACCTTAAGAAAATGTGGAACGGTTAAAGAATTCAATAGTCACATTATCCCTGATATTAATACCATTCAATGACAGACGCTTTTAGCTATTTCAAATGAGTTTTATGTCAATTCGGATTATGCTCTTAATAAATTATACGAGAGCCATTCAATATTAAACTGTATTACAATACGTCAGGGCACATTTAAGCTCGTTTTAGTCATATTAATCGTTCGGACTAACGATTGGGTTTGATCATCAAATGGATAATTACTGCCAAATTAAAACCAACCGTATTCGAAATTCATCGCAATTGGTCAAGTTGCGTGTCTGTAATCACGTAACGGTATAGTGTTATAGCATGCACAATTGTTGAGCCAGTTCTGTTATCATTTTATCGATAACGGCCGGCAACCGTCGCCATTCATTGTTAATCTTTATCGATTGGCTGAGAATTATATCGAATTTCTTGCAAACTGCCTGTCTATACTCGAGTTAAATTAATACTGAGACTTGGGTTGGTTTTGTAAACAACTATCCCGTGCAGCATTCCATTCTAAAAAATATTGTAATATTCATGTCACGACCGATAGGTATATACAATTAATACAATATTAAAATGCTTATCTGATTACTTCATATAAAGAATGCTTAGCGGTTTTTATAATTAGCAATGAATAGTATAAAATTATAAATAACGTTATATAATTATTGCGATTTTTTTCTTGGCGGCAACCGCATGGCGCATATCTCGACATTCACGCAGCGTCGCGTGACGTCACCGCAATGCCAGTAGTCACAGAAGCCATAGTGAGCGCCAGCGCAGGCAAATGAACTTAACACAATACACTATACATCGCTGATTCAATTTATCGCATTTTAAACTCGCGTAATCCACAAAACGCATTATGTATCGAATGAGAAAAAAAAGACGTGTGGTTACTTTTTTACATTATCTGTAGCGAGGTGAGTGCAAGGAGAATAAATTAAGGTTAATGAATGACTTATTGTGTGAGGGACAGGAAATTATTATTGGTAGACTGGTCGAGTTACAAGTAGGGTTAATAATAATAACGTTATATGTGCTGGTGTAATGTACGCGTTCAAGAATTCAAAGAAATAGTTAAGGCTTGAGTTTCGTAACTTAATAGTGATCTATGGATATTTTTAATTGCTCTGACGTTGAGAAAACTAATCGTGTCTAACGGCTATTTTGATTTAGTATGATTACAAAGCAAGTAGTATAATAAAAGTTTTTTCAATTGTCGTTTTTCAATAGTATGCATATATGAGAACTAAGCAATATTTTTCGTCATTCTCAATTGGCAATTTATAAATACTCTTAATATACAACACGCCGAAATTTATTTAAAAAAAAAACATTCTAAGCTGTATTTAAATTAATCATCATTTTTAGTCATAAATAAACATTATAATTAACTAATACTTAATTAATTATAGATGGAATTTAATACTTTTACAAGCTTTTATTCAACTTTCAATGTTTTGGTCCAGTCTTGCAAGCTGTCTGAATCTGTCTGCTAGTTCAATATCGATGACAATGCACATATTTACACAGGATTGGCTCCAGACTGAGATATCCTCGGAAGTCAACAGTATATAAAATAATTTTGAATTGGATTTATATTCAAGTGACACAACATTTTGTTTGTACGTAAAAAAATATGTGGAAGCTCGAATAACTTGATAATTAAAATTGATAAAGAGAGTTATAATTGTCCAATATAAGAAAATAAGCGGAATAAGATAACTATAATTAAAAACTATTTCGTTATAGAGATAAAAATTAAAGTGTTCGTTTTTTATTGTTTTAGATTAGATTCTACACAACAAATGAAAATTTAAAAAGACAAATATATATTGCTCTCCTTCATACCACGTCATTTTTTTCTTCTCTACCGAGCAACGAAATGTGCTTAATACAAGACATTAAAATACAATTTATTCAAAAATCGAATATCAATTCGCCTAAAAAGATTCACCTCCTTAATGGAATAATGTCTCGAGATTAAGACGGTCGAATACAGAAATGGGATATTATGATTTTCGAGTTATTATGGCAATGCCCTATTGAAAAGCTGTAACTTCGAAACAAGTTATCGGTTTTGCATGTCTAAGCCGGTTGTTCTTAATATGGCTTAGCCGTAGCCGTGCCTTTGAGCAAACATAAGCCGTAATAGGCATCTAGACGAAGACATTTATAGAATAACTCTGATAACTTTGACTCTTGGCGAAGTTCATACTCGCCTTTAAGTAAATGTTTTTTTATTAAATTCGCGTTGCTCCCTAAATTAGGTATTCACTTAAGAAATTACTTTATAGAACGGGAAAGTTTTTATTAAGTATTTGAGTATTATTTCTCGTGCGTTTGTTTGCGTCAAGTAATTTATAACTGTTTTTCATATCTCGTTAAATAGAAAAATAAATGAAGAAATCAACTTATTAACATTATTTTTTAAAGTCAGGCTTAAACTGAATAAGAGTATCAAGAAATTATGCAATGAGATTATTTTCGTTTTATAATAATGAGTACATACGATTATGAACTAAAGTTATCATTATGAATTTTAACGGCAAAATATTCGCACTTGAATTTTGTGTGTCCACTAGTTAACTCATAGTTGCAACTGAATTTAAGCGACTTTTGAAGAGGTTTTTGGAAAAATAATCGCTGCTCCAAAATTCAGTGTTGCCTGCCAGCATTTAAAGCCGCAATCTTCACTTAAAAGATCACGATCTCTAGCACCTGGATACATTTCGGATAATCAAACACATGTTATACTTTAATTAATTTCCATTCTTAATATATTTTACTTAAGCAAAAGTGTGTTCTATAAAAAAACATTGAATTATTTCAAGTTAGACCTCTGCAATAAAAACTCCATTACACCAAGTACCGTCCGTAAAACAAAAGATGTTCTACTAAAATGTTAAACTTTTTATGCTAACGATATCGTTATTGAGATTTCGAATTAACATTGCTGTAATGAAGCTATAATGCCCGCTATTTAGTACTATTAACGTTCTATGGGGACCTGATACTAAAACGATTGGTCTATAACATTACTAATATCAATTAAAACTTATCATAATACTAATTATAAACGTTAGTCCAATACTCAAAAGCATACAAAGGGTTCAATCGTACGATTTAACTAAAAACCATTGCAAAAACCCGTGATACGTATCCCAATATTTGTTAAGTAGTAAAGAAACGTCCTATAAGCACGGTAGCTAAGTTTTACACCATAAATCCTTGTCTTACTTAGGTCAATTTTAAATAATAATTACTAATACTTATATGTTTGTACCACATGATAATATGATAAGTGTTCTTGGCACGCCATAGCTCTGATATAGTAACAAAATGTAGTACTTAATTAATCACATTCAAATATGTAAAATTAGTTGTCTACAGTGTTTCATTCCCAGAATAAATGAACCCTTGGGACATTTCTTTTTATTTTAAACCTTGTAATATTACATTATTATTATGAAAATATCAAAATATGTACATGTTTAACATTATACGAAAACTACAAAATGTATATAATTTTGTTCTCAAAAGCTCTGACTAATCTCCTTGTACGATTTAAAAATTGCGCCATAATTATACTATTTTGTTGATGGGATCGTTTATAGCGTGAAAAGGAAAGCAAACGTGTTACGTTTTTCCGGTACTAAGCGAGAATAAGCGGGAAAATTCTTTTGTTCGCAGGTAACGCTGCGAGTTGTAGTCATATACGTGTCTCGATCGCTAATTGCGACCCGGATGAGTATTTTTGTTTTAAGTGATTAAATTATCATAAATTGACTCATCAATTACTCAGCTATTAAGCTGGCACTTACGTCTGTTAATTTAATCGTATTAAAGAGGCTATGATGGTAATAACCCTTTAATGTATATAATAAAAGTTTCTTGTACAAATAAATACACATGAAGACGAAGGGTCCCACCCCTTCGTCTTCATGTGTATTTGACAGCATGAGGTTCAACGGACCAGGATGCAGTCTTCTTTCATCGACCAAGAAAGCTGACATTTTATTTTCCATTAATAGTAGTAAATTACTTTAATTAGTTGTGCAATTCACGATATATTCCTTTTTGGAGAATTAAGCTTTCTGAACCCAAAATCAATGATAAAGTAACGAAATTAATTTAACAAAAACGAATTTCTACAGTACGAATGAAGTGAAGCAGGTCTTAAAGCAAAAGAAACGAAAGTAAAAGAACGTGCGAGCAGGAGAATAAGAGAGAACAAAAAGAAACAATATTCGTTAAAGTGAGCATGCACTACAAAATATTGTAAAAACTGAATTCGTTGCATACGAAAAAATCTTTTCCCATAATATAAACACCCTAGACGATAAAACAGTCCCCTGTCACGCATTTTCACGAAATCATCCATAACTCACAAAATAAGAGGAAAATGCTTGGGCTTTTTGAAGATACTTAGATTTGCATCGCTTGGCAAAAATATACTTGAGACATTGTCCTTTTGAGTAAATTCAAATTAAGAGCGAATGAAAATTACAACAGTAAGAGTAACACACCTATTTATTAAATTACCATTTCTATCAAGTCCAGACGTCAAGAAGTCAAATGAAACACATCCGGAATGCGTGCATTTAAAATTTTACATGCGAGATTATCGGTCATCAAGACAGATGCAAGCACTTGAAACTATAATTCTACTTAATTCTTTCAGCACAGTCTACTTATAACCACTACTACTTACCATTAATTAGTAACTTTGTATAGGAATAAATATTTATATAACTACTTCTTTTATTTACGGTACATTTTATTGGATAAAAAGTATCTTGTGTCATGGTCAGGTTCGCGTTATCTATGCAATCATCACGAATGTTGTTGTGTGAAAGGATTATTTCGATAAAACATTATTTTATGAATTTATTATATTAGTAGGTTTTTAATTTTCCTTTTATAAGAGCAACGATTTGCTTTCTTAGGTAAGATTTTTTAAGATTTAAAACTTGAAATAATTTAACCAGTCTGGCCCTCGTCGGGATGAGTAGGCGCTCTGCGTGCCACGGGCAAAAAGTTAATGTCGCGCCTACACGTAACACGATAAGGGTTGACATATGTGGAGGGACCATGTTTTATGATGTAGTCATAATGGTTAATTTGAATAATAATTACTTTAAAAAACAAGTCCACACGAGTTACATTTTTATTTTATTTTTCTACAAGTTAACTTTAATCGTGACTTTATATACCATTTAATTTATTCTTGGCGATGAAATCTAGACTATTACACACCGTGACGAACTATGAAGATAGAATTTGAATATCCGGGAAAGTTATCGTACTGTAAACTTAATCTGTATCTTATATAATTTAAATCGAAATTTAAATTTCGAACAATTTCGTTTTTATTGCTTTTAAATATAAACGACCAACATGTTTATGTAAAAATCTTTCAAAATTTTGTAATAAGAACAATTATTTTCAGTAACTTTTTAAATGTTATAATTGTTGATTCGAAGTTCTCATAAAAATATTCCAGATTAAACTTCGATCTACCGAAACTATGTCACAGCAAAGTTCGTCATAGTTTGTTGGAATTTGTTATTCTTTTGTTGCCTAGTGTGTTATCTTAAGTCTTTTCAGACACGATTATAAGAAATATTCTACGAATAATCTGTATTAGTTTGACTCAGAATGAGTAATCAGAAAGCTATTGAATATCGCGATCAATTACTAACAAACAGTGACGAAAGATGCTTTTCTATACTAAACACCGTTATTTACACCAGGTAAAAGAATTCGATGACGTCACAATTTAAAAATGCTTTAATAAAGTAATGGCTACATTTTAAATTAAGTTTTAGGTTACAGATACAAATCATAACGCACAAGATAAGCACTTGATATATAAATATTCAGCTTTTTAAAATTACTTTGTAAGAGATTAATGACCGCAGGAAGTCGCCAAAGATTACAGTAATATAAACACTCATTCATTCTAAGTCGCTTGCATGAACTATTATAATTATCAATAATATCGTTTATAATGTTTCCGAAACAAGCTAACTCATCTTTTTACGCCTAGTGAGCTATTATTTAATGTGAATACAGCGCATATTTGGTCACGCTATACAAACATCACTTATTAAAACACATTTATAAAATCTTTGATTTGTATAGTTATGTTAAAAGTTTAAGCGAATACATTGTATTCAATTCATGATTTATAATACAAGTTATGTACAAAAACATCTTTAAAGTACAGTGTAACTCGTTTTCTACTTCTGTAGGAACTGATGACTGATGATTCTCATAATTCCTATATATCTAAACACTTAAAACAATTGAATCGTGCGTACAGAATGAACACTTTTTAAATATCACTAAATAACATAAACAATAATATTTGGAGTTATTGTTTTCTATTGTCAAGAACGTATCTCATTGTTTAAATGATTTAAAGGTGTTTAAATTATTTTTATTGTTTCACTTTAGTTAAAGATAAAAATTTAACCGAAAAGATATTTCTCAAAATTACTTAAACAAAAATAACACGTTTCGGCGTGTTACATCATTTATAGGTTAATATTGAATATTACGATATTAAGTTAACAATAACATATAATCAACGTATTAATAAATATACGTCTTGCTTATATGTAAAGTTATATTATATATACTTTATTTCTTAACGTAAGTATTTGCACAAACAAAGTTAACTAAGTGAAACAGGAAATAAAAGTACGAAAAATATTACCTGATCTATTACAAGTAAACGATTATTATTAATACAATCCTTTGTTTCCATAATCCAAGTATAATGATGTATGGAAAACCATAAATTCAATAGGACTCTTAATATGAAAGCATTACGATCTACAATTGTCTGGCAAAGCCGACAACGGCCTAAAATAATATGAATGATATGTTTTCCATAGATATTAATTACCTATATGTTTTACGTACAGGTATGTAATTGATACCTATATATTATAAGGATGAGTCATTACGAATCAGTCAAAATTGCTTTTTTATCTGTTCTTTCTTAATTGTTTCTTACTGAATTTTTAGAAATATTATATAATAATAAAACGCGTTTATAAGATATAAGTTGTAAAGAAACGCTTATCTTGCACATATTATAAATATGTCTTTAATTTTATTATACAATATCTTTTTAAAGTTTTACGCTAATGTTATCTAAGATAATTCAAAACAATTCAATTACGTTACGTAGAAAAATACCACTATAATTGATTCATATCTTGAACATGACGTCACCCTTAGTGAATGGTTCAAAAATTTCTAGTTTCCGAGAAGCAAACAATAGGCGATAGAACAAAGCGCAGGCGACAGGCTCGCCGTAGTTGCGCAGGCACAGGTAAGAAAGGCGTTTTTGCCTACCTACCTTTCGTATACTGCGTCGACGCCACCGCAAGCGAGCCGATCAACAGCGCGGCAAGGAAGCCCCTCTTTACCCCGCGTACCATTTTCTCAATTCAATATTATTACTATTTTGAGCACGTCACTGCTGTAAAAACTTGTCACAAGGAGCAAACAGGCACACACGAAGTTGTCTTGTATTCACACTAATCACGCACACTATCACAGAATACAAACGCACATCCATTTGAAAAATGTTCGTTTATCCGATAAAGGTAACCGCTTCGCACGACTCGTGGGACGAAGCATGCAGGTAAAACGAGTAAGCCTATTAAGTTTCAAAAACTTAAAACTACTAATTTAGTTCGGTCTTAGGTAATTAAGCACTACGTAGTGCGTTAGTCACGGCAGTTCTGCACAAGTTTATGTTTAGAAACTTTACATATTTTCGTAAAACAATTCCGAAGTTCAGGGCGATAACGGGCGAGACGTAAAACACGACCGCCCGACGCATCGTTCGCGGCAGACTGGCGTGAAGTGAGCGAACAATCAACAAGTTGCGATCGCGCGCGAGGCGGGCCTTAACATCCGGAGCATGCGCCATCCGCTTCTATGTTCATACCCGACTACTCCACAAAGTTGACTCTGCCGCGTCCTCCGTACTAGCCAGTAAAACTTAGAAACCGGCTTTTTTTCGCGCAAAAACTAAAAGACAAGATTTCTTCTGGATTACCACAACCCGGTTTGTATTTATGCAACTCAGGATTGAATTTAATTTAAATAATAATTTATTAATAGATTTATCGAGTATATTACAATAAGCTTAATATAATAATAAATAGTTACTCATATATAGATACTTACTAAATTATTATACATATTTATTTTAATGTTAGATGATGTTTGAACGTAAAAAAATAAATTGAATCATTAATAAACTAAAAATAAGTTTGGCTGATCAATCAATGTTACTTTTAAATAGATTTTATAATCAATTTTCATTAATTATGTTACAAGCAATCCACAAAACAATTTTGCGACTCTATTAGAGCGCCATCTTGTTCTTGTCGACAATTTGCCGCCATATTCGCTTGTGATTTATAGCCGTCTTGAAAGACGTTTTGATCCTGAAAAAAATATTCAAAGTAATTTGATTGGAAAAATCTTTTTTAAAAATTAATTTTAACATAATATGATATACAGAGCGTCAATGGGATATGATTTAAAGAAATAAGTGTGTCTTTTTAATATTTAAATATCAATTTACCAAGTTACTGACTTTCAGAAAATTAAAAATAAACATACTTATATATTTTTATTGTTAGCTCTAAAGTAAGAACTCTTTTACACGAAATGGCTTTTTATAACTCTTAATACAGACACAGTTTCGCTTTTAACCTTTCTTCCCCAATAATTGACATTTTGTTTTCCTCAACCCATTTAACACATTATTTACTAACTTGGTAGGTTTCGAAGTAAACTTTTCTATCATTCCTGTATCGACTGCGAAGCTGTGTACCGATACCACAATAACCGGTATCAGGGGCACATTTTGACCACTCGCTCCATTCACTGAGAGCACAATTATCCTCCTGCAAGCTCGGGTCTTGCTTTATTGCTTGTATAAGTGGTTCTTCGATTACTTCCCTGTTTGAAAAAAATATTATATGACAATGTTCATTTATTGTAAAGAAAGAGCTCCAAACTTTTATATGTATTACGAAGCGTCAATAGCGCAATATTATTTTCGACCCCAGTCCACATGTTTTAAGCTTAAATGGATGAAAATTATAGATAAGTATTAGTTAATAATTCCTTATTCTTCACTGGAGTATTGCAATTATTCTTTTAAAAAAGAAATAAATTATGCTCAGAGCGACAACCTTTCATCCAAATATGTACCAAAAGATCGGAAGATTTTGTTCCTAGTATATAGTAAAAAGCTAAGCGTCTTACGTTCTTAGGTTCAAAAACATTTGTAAATGTTCTTCATTAACTGAACAGGTATTTTTTTTATGTTTTACCCAGATTGGCTTCGCGATAAAACTGATGAATAAATGTAATACTTACTCAACATTTTCAGATCTCGCCTCTTCTTCTTGAGAACCCTCGTGCTCATTGATACCTTTTGTAAAAAGAAGGACTTTTTAATCTGTGGAATTAATCTAACAGAGTACATAAGCATTTTGAACCTTTAATAAGATATTCTTTATAGAAAGTCTTGATAGTTGTCGTTTTTGAATACTATTGAATAATATTTGTTTATCTTTTGTTTTTTACGACCGTAATTTTTTTATAAGGATTGTTTTTTTTGGATTATTGTTTAATAAAAAACGTACGTACAATTTTTCTTTCTACATTTCTAACTGAGTACATCACACTGCGAATTGTGAGGATATTAAGTTTTCAATTCCTTTTAACTTGATACTTAAGTTTCTTTCTGGAAAGTTTCAGTACTAAGTAGTACTTGAAAAACGCAATGATTGATGCTCGGTTACGAATTTACGGTCTGCGCTGCATCTTTAAGATATTCGACTACAACTCCAGGCCATCTTTTAAATTTTATTTAATTTTTATTTTTAGATGTAATGTCTATTTCAAACCATAGAACCTTCGATCATTGTTATTAATAATAAATATGAGACTACATCACATACATTACTTTGATCCCAATGTAAGTAGTTAAAGCACTCGTGTTATGGAAAATCGGAATTAACGATGGTTCCACAAACACCCAGGCCCAAGACAACATAGAAAACTAATTGTAATCTACATCAACGCAGCCGGGAATCGAACCCGGGAATCGAACCTCGGAGTGGCGTACCCATGAACTTAGTATTTGAGTGGTGTACACACCACTCGACCACAGAAGTCGTCATATTATATAAAAAATCATAAGCGTTACATTATAATAATATTTTCTTTAAATACTAAATACCACAATAAATCAAAGTCGATCTCACCTTCTTCGCAATCATCTCCGACTAAGGGATAAACATCTAGCCTTCTCACTTGGAGGTGAGCGAAAGGCTTTAAATCGTTTAGGTTCATCTGATAAAACGGGGACTCCTTGTCAAATGAGCCCACTGCGACACGATCGACAGTATCGACGGGCTGAGTTGATGACGTCGCCGACTGAGAGTGAATATCAATATAATTCAAACCGGGGAATTAATAAGGGAACGGAATCTGAGACAAATATATATTTAGTATTCCAAAGTGGTTGAAAGTAACGTTATTCTATTACGTTTCTTGTTTTATTTTTCACTTATGCATAAACATTTACTTGGTGGTAGGGCTTTGAGCAAGCCCGTCTGGGTAGGTACCACCCACTCACCAGTTATTCAATTGTTGTGTTCCAGTTTGAAGGGTGAGTGAGCCAGTGAAACTACAAGAACAAGGGACATAACATCTTAGTCCCCAAGGGTAGTGGTGCATTGACGATGTGAGAAATAGGTAATATTTCTTACAGTGTCATTGTCTATGGGTGATGGTGACCACTTACCATCAGGTGGCTCACATGCTCGTCCGCCAACCTATACGATAAAACAAAACTTCGTATAACAGATAACGTTTATGACAAATTCTACAATAAATATTCAATATCTGTAATTTAAAGATCTAAAACAAAATTAGATTGTCAGACTCCTATTACTAATATAGTCATATTTTGTACATTAACGTGCAGTTATGTCTATAGTGAGTTATGTTCGTTGACCGCAGAAATACATTATCTGTTTCGTGTTACCGTATGCATAATCTAGTACAGCTTGAATTATTAATATGCTTAAAGAACTTTATTCTCAATGAGACATTATATTTAGTTGACAATGCGGATAGAATTACAAGAGATTACACATTCGTCATTTCATCAGAGCTCGACCACCCTTCGATTCAGACGCTTAGGATATAGAGTTAGATATTATAGATTTATTATGTAAATATTCTGTCGGTTGAGAGTTAATATCTTATAATAACAACTACAACAACAACAGCCTGTAAATTTCCCACTGCTGGGCTAAAGACCTCCTCTCCCATTCAGGAGAAGGTTTGGAACATATTCCACCATGCTGTTCCAATGCGGGTTTATGGAATACACATGTGGCAGAATTTCTATGAAATTTGTCACATGCAGGTTTCCTCACCATGTTTTCCTTCACCGCTGAGCACGAGATGAATTATAAAGACAAATTAAGCACATGATGATTCATGTGCTTAATTTGCGGTGCTTGCCTGGATTTGAACCCGCAATCATCGGTTAAGATGCACGCGTTATAACCAATGGGCCATCTCGAATATCTTATAATGATCTCTTAATAATGTAAATACCTCGTATGATATACCATCCATGGTGCCAGCGTCCCAAGGATACAATGGCAGTTCATGGCTTTCCAACCAACCGAGCTCAGTACACAGTTCAAACCTTGTGACTCCCAAGAACCAATCTGGAGAAGGTTTCA
This sequence comes from Vanessa cardui, assembly GCF_905220365.1. Taxonomy (NCBI): domain Eukaryota; kingdom Metazoa; phylum Arthropoda; class Insecta; order Lepidoptera; family Nymphalidae; genus Vanessa; species Vanessa cardui. The sequence goes on from NC_061143.1 coordinate 5,572,996, forward strand.
TTGCGATGACTAATGAGAACAAATGGTGTATTCGGTCCACCCTAAACAGGGAATGGGAAGGTTCGAACATGTACGGATGATCACGACGTTTTCCCCTAATGAGTGTTCGAGTTCCATTATGAACGGACATCTAAAAAATTACAAAAAAAAAAATTAAATATTACACTTTAATAATTTTTTTAGACATTACTGAATTTACATCGAAAAATAATTAAGAATATCACACAGAACACTACTTTCATTTATTGTTAAGCATAGCTAAATAAAGACCAATTTTCTAATAATATATAATTACGTCACATTTTACTTTTGTAGTTTGGTCTTTTTAAGCTGTATTCGTAGCAGGTTTTTATTTTTCTTAATATAATAAGAATAGAGTAATTGATGGTAGGAATACTGGCAATTAAAAGTAAAGTAATGGCCCATAAATGTCCCTCTCTGAGCAATGGCCAAAGAGAAGGGTTCGTGCTTATTTCATCATTATGCTCCAATTACGTGTGGTGGAGGCACATGTGGCTGAATTTAACACACATAATATGCAGGTTTCCTTACAAAGCTTTCATTCACCGTCGAACAAGCGATGAAATATAAAAATGAAATAAGCACATAAAAACTTAAATAAAATCATTGTCAATTTATGGGATTGTTATACATAGGAAATCTTTTACTGTCGAAAGTTTGTCGATTCTTATCAATAATAAAAAAATAATAAAAATAAAATGTACTTATTAATATTTGGAAATTTTTAATTAGGTTTACTTTTGAAGTATTGTTAATAATTTATTGCAAGTGTAGTACTCTTACAATAAATTATTAGATATAGTAAATATAATATAGATACTTACTTTTAAATAAAAACAATAACCTCAAAAAAACAGTTAATAGGTAATCAGTAACAAACACATTACGAAGTCGGGTATAACATAAATATAAAAAAATGTAATAACTCACCGCGTTTATAATTTCCCTTTCAATAACAGATATATCACGCTGCTCAGCCAATTTCTTCAAGCCAGGGCTAGCTTTATCACCTTCTTGCCACAGAATGTATTTATAACTGTGGGAGGCACCCACTAAGTGACTATAACCATTATTATCAGGTTTAATCGGGTAATTTCTTGGATGTGACATTCTTGACCAGTGCCCTTTAAAAATAACCTGAAAAATATTCAATAACGTAATTTTGATAACTTATGTTTTGTTTTTTACCCACAAAATCTTTGTTTATTTTAAGTATAATTTTATTTGTAACTTATTTTAACAACTTCTGGATGTTAATTGGAAAAATATATTATTTTAATTTTTAATAATTATTATTATTGGGTAAAATAAACAATAATTGAGAGACTAACTAGACATTTTGTATACAAGTTTAATCATCTTTGCGAAATTTCCGACAACTCCTTAAAAATAACGTTAGTGTGTCCGTAATAGTCAATAATGTGCACTCATATCATGGAGTTTTAAACTGTATATATATATATATATATATTTAAAAACTTCACCTCATATCGAGCCTCACTGCAAAGGTTACAAGAATCAACCGGTGGAAAAGGAGGACTGTCCAAAGGTTTTGTTGTATCCTTTCCCAATTCAATCGTTAGGTTCTCCCCCACGTACCAAACTTCAGAATTTTCCGCAACCATAGCGCGAAGTCTTACTCGTTGCTTTTTATCGCTTTGTTTTGGTGACACCCAATGAATCTAAGGAAAATTAAAAAATGTATCTCAAGGAATGTTGAGATACATTTTCAATACACGAATTAAGTGTTTATTATTTATTCATAAAATTTTAAAATAATATAAAAAGCCGAGACATTCCAAAGCTAAAAACACGTGAATCCTATAACATATTCGGATATTTTGAATATCACTGAGTTTTCATGTTCTTAATAGGTAGTTGTTTGTAGTTCATCTCGTGGATAGTGAAGGAAAACATCGTATTAAAAACCTGCTTTAAATATAATTCTACACATACATATGCAGCATTGGAGAAGTAATACGCTTCAAACTTTATCTTAAATCTGTAAGCTATTTACGTGCTTAATTGTTACTTACTGCTTACATAGAAGATTCAAAGTTACCTCGACTCGATATTTGTCAGTGTTGTCAGTGTTCTCTACAGAGTTGTAACATCGCTCGCTGTATCTCGACTGCCTGTTTGTGTCTAAGGTCTTAAGGCTTCCTACATCAACTGATCTATGATCAAACTCATAGCTACTGTTGTCTACTTCTGGATCCTCAACCGTGATCATGAACCATTTAAACGGACGTTTCACGTCATTTGACGTGACTATTACTGGAAAATACATTTATAGTTCAAATAACACATTGCTTAAATCTATTTCATAAATATTTGATAATTGCTATAATATTCATCGGACAATATTGTTTATTGTAGCGATAGCAGAAACACTTTTGATAAAACAAAAATGTTTTTATTCCTGTAATATTGTTGGATAAGCTACAGCTTACTATAATCTTACAAACATAGGTCTGATCGGGCCGGTAGATATTTTGATTTTTACTCTTCATGTCGATCGTCATTGTGTAAATGCCTTTATTTTCACTGGGTGTAAGTACCGTCGCTTGTGGTGGAGTTTGATCACATTTACCGGGCTGACCGGATGTTAAAGTTGGTATGATTAATAATAGCAGAAGTTGGTCGTACCTGATAACAAAATTTTATACATAATAATTAACTACTGTACTTCTACGAGTATGTCTTATCAGTATTAATTAAAGAATTATATCTTATAAAAAGAATTTAAAGCGCGCCTGTTAAAATATTCAAAGCAATGTTGTATAAATAGAAAACATGACTATATATGATTTTAATGGTATCCAAATGAGCTCTCGCAAATTGTATTCACTAAAACAGTTTCAGATTTCTAATTAAGATGTGTGAACACATTAACAATAAAATGAAACAAATGTTGCATTTGCATTAATTAGACAATATACCAAATTTATTCCATTATTTGTACCTAATGTACCTAACATGTATTTATAAAAACTAACCTTAATATAATAGATAAAAAGAATAAACATAAAAATGTATACAGAGATAAAATTATACTTACATTGTAAACAAACCTAATTCACAATAAACACAACAAAGAACGTTGTACACTATCGTATCTTCCAATTATACTACGGAAATTATAATACATCCTCTTAAAAACAAGCACGTTTCGTTAAAATATAAATTATTCGATGTGCAAATTGAATTCGGAGGGAATCTATTAGGTTAACCCAGCGTCAACTAACAGTGTTCGTCGAATACGAAGGAACGTCCGCTTGGATGGGTGCCAACTTGGTTTGCTCTAGAAAAGAATTAGAGACTTTTCACATGAGCAGGATATTAAAGATAAACTTATAACACCAAGTTTCCGACACCGAAAAGTCAATACATCTTTCTTTGGGCAAGGCATTTTTTCCATATATTTTTTTCTAATTAAATTTTATTTTATTGGAAGATACGATAAAAATATGAATAGAAAAACTACTTGTTTTATTGCAATTTCAACGCGTGAATTAATTATCCGTTTATTAAATTATCATGATATAATGAATTAAGGATATAAAATAAATATATACCCATTTACTAACTTCGCCCCGATGAGGCTTGGGTGTAATGACCATTTTGTGACTTTCCGGTCGCATCGCCATCTACCGGGTCCAATCTAACCCATCTCTAGACATACACACCAAAATCGTCGAAATCGGCCCAAGCGCATAGATGAAGTTCAGTAACATACAAACATACCTACAGAAAATTTTATATATACATTTTAATTAGTTAAACAGAGAAAGCTATTTATTCTTAACGGTTTTACATATCGAATCGTTTTCAACATTCCTTACTCGCACTTAGTATTGACGTTTTTAATTAAATTTTTGTTCTACGCCAAGCGGTTGAAATTTGACTACAGTTAGGTATAGATACTAAAGAAAAATTAAAAACATAATATACAGAGTTACATTGAATAAAAAAAACAAGTCTACTCATATTTTTTTTATTTGTAATACTAATTCCCGTACATAATTACTAAAGAAAACGATCTAAATTGACACTATATAATTAGTCCAAGAAGGTTTATTTTAGAACGCTTTCTTATGAATGATGATAATAAAGATTATTTTCATTTTACACATCTTATCTGTAATAAAAAATACATAACATTATAAAGTATATTAATATTGTAAATGTGATTGTCTCTGTCTCTGTCTTTGTCTCTCTGTCGCTCTTTCACGACCAAACCGCTGAACTGAATTTGATGAAAAAAGGACATACTTTTTGCCTAAAACATGATAACCAGTCACTAAAACGCGAGGTTAGCCGCGTGTGACAACTTATATTCTTATAAAGCTGTAACGTTTTTGTCCAGTTTGAGTCTTCCATCAAAATATAAGAAATTATAAAAAAAAAACCGCCTTTGCACGCTCTTATTTTCTTGTCTTTGTTGTAATTGTTTTCATTATTATATGTCCTTTCATTGTGTGTGCAATAAAGTATTAAATAAATAAGTAAAAATAAATAAAAAAAACATTTACCGTGCCTTGAATCGACTTCCAACTCCAACTAAGACCATTATCTTTGTACAATTATTTTGTGTATCAGTCTGTGTGAATGGTGTCTTAATCAGTTTTAGCGACTTTGGTTGATAGTTATAACCCAAATCTCATGATATATAACGTAGAAATGCTTTTAAAAATATTGGAATATTAAAAACTCTTTGTCTGAACCTCGACTATGCAATATTTGTATGTTTTAAAATGGTGTTAATTACTATAGCAAAAACGACAACAATTAGCTTTCAACTCCAGGCTTTGACTAGCAATTTCTTGCCAGAAAAACACAATTGGCATCGAGGACGCGAACATTATGATCAGCAGCCAAATCTATATCAATGTTTATAAGAGAAATGATTATTAGTTTATTAAAATATATTTTTTATTGAAACTTCTCACGAAGATATTGTTTGGATAATATATCATCGATCTAATTTATTATAGCTGATATGCAATCTAAAGATTTATACAATATTTATAAGCCGTGAGTGATTATGGAATAATAATTAATTAGCTAAATCACTAAACATTATCAAGAAAAGAAATCTAATGATCTTGCGAAGTGAGAGAATTCATAAGGATACCTACTCGTTTTTTTAGTGAAAAAATAATTTAATGTAATATTTATATGATCAGCATATATGTTTACGTCAGTAATAACTGGTTGACCTTTCAATATCTCCAGAAATAGATATTCTAGAACGATTACGAATAAGAACTTTATGACTGAAATACATTTAAAGAGCATAAATTAAATTTATTTCTAAATTTACACAACAAGATACCTTCCTTCCGTTTTACGTATTATCTTTTAAATATTTTAAGTAGTAACATGTTTGTTTTTCATATAGTAAGAACCAGATCATAAATTGAATATTTATTTCAAATTAGCTGTGCCCGCGACTCTGGACGCGTTTGAATTTAAGAATAAGGTAGTCATAGTAGTTGTAGTAAGTAGGTAGTAGTAATAGATGTAGTCTCAGTTACTCTTTATTACATCAAATCAAATCAAAATAAACTTTATTCAAGTAGGCTTTTACGAGCACTTTTGAATCGTCATTTTACAATTAAGTGAAGCTACCACCGGTTCGGAAAATACATTCTACTGAGAAGAACCGGCAAGAAACTCAATAGTTGCTCTTTTTCAAAATTTAAAAAATACAGTCATGTTAGTTTAGTTAATACAATTATTTAAATTAATATATCCTGCTTGGAAGTCAACAGGTATTAACTCCACGCTTTTCTATCATGTTATCATATGATTTCTGCCACTTAAAGGCGGTCAAAATTGATTTATCCTCTGCAGAGATTAGCCGGAAGAAATTTACAAAAATGTTATTTTGGTAAATTTTGATATTACAATCAGACACTCCAATTTTATTATGTGTACATAGATATCTTATGATCGCTTAATTTAGCGAATTTGAGATTCCCGAAGCGTCAGATTCAATACATTGGTATAACGTCAAGGATGAGGATGTACATAGCGATATTAAATTAGATCTCCCCTGTGACGTCACGTTGTCTACGTGTTTTGTGATATCTTACGAAGCAGTACATGTATTTTATGGCACATAGTAAATGTTTATTATTTCGTTATGATTGCTTACTTAGTTGATCATGTCATATTCGATTGTCAGACACCTTATATTTTTGTAAACGCTATAGATAGTATATTATTGACGATGGAAAAAAATAATCGTTAGATTATTATTAAACAACAATCAAATAAGAACTTTGAATATAAGCTTTGTGTTATAATAATATATTTAATTCGTAATATTATCATTCTTAAATGAATGTGTGTAGTGTGGCTAAAGTAACTAGGGACATACCATTCTAGACCCCAAGGTCAGCGCATTAGGGATGTAAGGAATGTTTCTTATAGAGTTAAAGTCTATGGTCTAGTGGTGACCGCTTACCAGGCCGTCCTAGCTATATGACCGAAAAAAACAAAAACTATCGACCTGAAATTTAAACTTGAAACCCCGTAAACTAACGGCTAGACTATCGAGACTTGATGTTTGTGAGTCAAATATAATTTATTGATTATCTTCTGTTAGTTACATATACAATGCATGAATTAATGAAATATCGAATTCCTCTTACGTCAAGAGTGATAGCCCACGAGGCTCATATAATTCCGAGTTCGGTTATGGCAAACTGATTACAATATGAGCTAGGTGGAGTGCGAACATGGGTGCATATTAAATATTCATTCGTACAATTATGGTTCTATTAATGTATTCGAGAAGTTAATTTCAGTAGATTCACGCTCCATTACACACTCTAAAGTTACACAAATAATGTTCATCTAGCTCGGTGTAGTAATTTCCTATCATTGGACAAATTTGTTGAATATTCGGTGAATGGATTTAATACGAGCTAATGTATACTTCTTACTAACCGGTGGAACACGTGTATTTTATCCGGAAAAACACCAAGTTTATCGTATGTAATTACGATATATGCCTCAGGGGAAACAATCTGTTGGATGATATTCTGCTACAAGTGTAACCACTCATCCGCATTAAAGCAGTGTGGTGGAATTATCTCCAAGCAAAGCGTGTAGCAGAACTTCATTGAAAATGGACAAATGCAAGTTACCTGGCGTTTTTTTCTGCCTTCACCTACAACCACTGGATGCACTATAAATACAAAGTAAGCACATAAAAAGCAGTTTTACAGGCCTTGCTTAAACCTGCAATAAACGTTCACGATACACGCTTTCTGACACTGGACCAACTCGGCTTTATTTTTAAGTACTGTTTTAATAAATTATAACCGTCAAACTAAAAAACTTCAGAAATAAACAAAATGGTTAATTAGGTCTCTGGTTAACTGTGGTAAAAAACGATATCGCATGAAGGAGCGAAATTATTTCTTAACCCTTTTCATATTTATGTATATACCATCGATAAATTTTAAATAGCAATAACTTACTTTCTATATCGCGAGATTTTAAACCTTTGAAAGATTATGAACGATGACACATTTTGTAACTAAACGAATAGAATTGATAGTTTTTAATTTAACAGAAATTAACTTCGACAGATATATCAAAAAATCATATGTTCAATTGTAAAAATAAGAAAGATGATATAGATAGAAATAATGCTACAGATGCATTATAATAAATTATAATTACTTCTTTATTTTATTCTAAGAAATTATTAACATAAAACAGCACTTATGAAAAAAAAATAGCAATTCCGTAAATATGATTATTTTTGCTAGCTGTCTAACGTCTGGGTTACTGTACTGTACGCTTTGCGTGGGATTAGCGTGATTGATTAAAAAGCATGATTTATAATTTACAGCAGCAAATCAGACGGGACAAATGATTGTAATAGATCACATTGCTCACAGTAATTGACATTTTGAAAAGTAAAACTATTATTCATTCTGTCAATCGTCTGCGTTTGCTTCTGAATAATAAAACCGGCCAAGAGCGTGTCGGACACGAACATTAAAGGGTTCCGTAGCCATAAGATGGAAAAAATAATAATTTTTCGATAATTTTAAAAACCCATTTTTGGATTATCAGTATACATCTCTCCATCAAATTTCGTGGCAATCGGTGTAGAAACGGCGAAGAACGACAGTGCAGTCAGACGGACAGACAGACAGACAGACATGACGAAACTATAATGGTTCCTAGTAGACTACGACTACGACTATAGCATTGTTTCTCTCTAAAGCCGAAATACCATACATAATATTATAGTACTCATAAAGGTAAGGACATATGCTTGAGTGATTATTTAAAGAGATCATATGTAGCTATATATATAAAGATAGTATCTAATTACTTATAAATGTATTATTTACATTTATTGACTACTCTAAAGACAATGTTTTATTTCCTTGAGAAAGTACATTTCGTCGGAATATAATAATAGAAAACAATATGTAATATGTATTTATTTTATCGTAAGCGATATTATTGTAACGTTTATGGTTATTTTTGTACTTGTGAATATTATAGTGACGTAATAACATATTACTTATTGATACGTTTCCCTATCTTTATTTCCAATTATATATATATTACAATAGTAGTAGCAGACCATATATTACACAACACACAATTATAAGGAATTATAATTAAAGGATATTTTAATAAGGAAATCTGAAGTGCGCCTAGCATGAAAATATATAAAATAGTTATAATTGTTGTTATTGTTAAAATGTTTCCACGGCTTATAGATTCAAATTTGGAAACATTTACAAACGTTTATTTTTGTAATGTGGGCAGGATACAGTTTGCATTCAAATTTCCATTTGTTACACTTAATGTAAACTTAATGTGGACAAGAGTTTGCGAGGCCCTTGTTCTTTTTTTCGGGCGCGAGGCCCTTTGCACGCCACACCGCCCACGCCTTACGCCGCCATTGCTTATAGTTTTGATTTTAATGCTAGAGTGTTAAATAGTAAACTTACTGTTGGGCCACCACTGCTCTCCGTTTGAGAAGGTATGATGTTTTTTTTCACAACGCTCTTCCAATGCGGGTTGAAGGATATTTAGTTGGTAGATGAAAAATTCACCTCCTTACCTAGGTTTGAACCCGCAATTATCGGTAAAGATGGATGAGTTTTAATCACAAAGCCATCTCGGCTCATATTTATCTTAATAAGAATATATAATTCAATGAAGTAAAGTGTTTACTAATTTGTAAAATATTTCATTTAGGGATTGGCTACTTAATCGTAAGAATAAGACATTTTTCCTCTCAAGTAACTTAGTTTTTATGTTGCTTACCTATTCTTCAAACTGAAATGTAGCATATTTGTGCTTGGGTTTAAAACAAAATCGTTATTCTAATTTCCGCATTCTTACATTTAGGACTTTGCTGGTGGCCGTTTTAAGATCAACAACTTTTTTATTGCGTTCCTAAGGTTCTTAAGACAGTTTTTTTGGTAAAACATCGACATATTTCGAACATTTTACACAAAGCAACTTTAAATAACTAAACAATTTTTAACAACGGAAGAATTGATTGAATTAAGGCAAATACTCTTCCATAAATGCTTACGAAAGAGTATTTACCATTATTTAATCCAATTACTAATTATTTATTGGGATATTAAAAGGTAGTCATTTAAAAACTAACAAAATAGGGCTTACAAGATAAACGGGAAACGGGTTCAGGTAATAAAATATGATTAATTACTTGGAACCGAATATATTTTCCATACCCTATTCAATTTAGTTACAAATAGATCCTAAATCTAGTTCATAAGCGAATCTAAAATTTACAACGGGATCATTACAAATTAGTTATGAATCCGATTAATCTATCCCGACGTACTTGATGAATAAATATAAGTGGCCTGCGGCTGGAGCCCGATGCGGTCTCTATTGAACCAAAATAAACACATGCTGCTTAAACGATCGCTAATTATTCGTATATATTAACATTATTTACATTTAATGGATTAGGGATGTATTTGTTTATACCCGACTGTGCTCGTTCAAAAGGGAGGTTATGTTATTGATTCATGTACCGTATATATTTATATGTTATGTTTATTGTAAACTACGTGATACCTACGTAATTAAATAAATCGCGACTAATTTTCATAGTGAAATTTATTTAATTATCGTGTGTCTATTTCTTCTGTAACCGAAAAGTTAATAAGTCATTACTATGTACTGAATCAATAGTAACGTTGAATTAAATATATCACGTAAATCAAAGCTGCTTGTATTGACTCCGTGAATGAAGTATTATTGATTATTTTTTCTAAAAAAATAGAAACTATTGAGATTCTTGCCGGTTCTTCTCTCTACTCTCCGAATCGGTGGTAGCTTCACTTAATATAGTTACTATATGACGATTCAAAGGTGCTCATTAAAGCCTTGAATAAAATATATCCTGATTTTAATTAATATCACTCAATAATCTATCTAAGTCTAACCTAACAACCTAAGCAAAAATTAAGTAATATTATAGCATATAGCAATATGCATTTTTAGCATCTTAAGACGTTGAGGTATTCACACAAATTAGACTAGACTAGACGTTGTTCAGGGAACGCTGGACTTTGTTTCTAAAGGTTAAGTGGTCGAGTAAAATTACAGGAACTCACGGTTGGCAGCGTATTTACAATGTCAGTGGCTCACTAAATGTCTGCCAAGGTATTGTCTCCTGGTGCTTCGTTGCTCTATTAGCTGGTTAGTGTTACAGTTCATGACATTCCAAATTCAAATTCTGGGTACGATCAGAAATCTTATTCGGCATCTCCGTTGGTTACTGTCATTCTAAATTCAAATCCTTGGTCCGATTAAAAAGTCTTATTGCGTATATCCATCTATCACTGATAGCAGCGTTATATTCCCGTGCTTTCTTAACCAGGTACACCATTAGTTCTGTTCTCGAAGTCTTCTCTCTTCTCGTCTTGTTTGGAATTTGCGATCTCACTTTTCTATGCGAGCTAGAAACGAACCTTATTATATAGTATTTTCAAATGTGTGCTATCTTGTGTACTATTATATCTGTTTCTAGTATGATTATTGAGTATGGACATTGAGAGTTACCGTCAAAGTCTAATTTCAGTAATTATTATAAATAAACAGTTATCGACGATAACTAATACACCTCATTTTTCTAAATATCCAACTAGTAGTCAGCCGTGGCTTCGCTTAGCCGTGATTTAGAATGCTGGTTATCATGTGTCAGGTAAAAAGAGTAGCCGTCCTTACTTGTAGTTCAAGTTTGCTTCTTACAAAATTTTATCAAATTCGGTTCAGTGGATTGGTCGTGAAAGAGCGACTAACAGACAGAGTTAATTTTTTTTAATTTAAGACAATATCAAATACATTACTCTGATCCCAATTTAAGTAGCTAAAGCATTTGTGTTAGGGAAAATCAGAAGTAACGACGGTACCACAGACACCCAGACCCAAGATAACATAGAAAACTAATGATAATCTACATTGACTCGGCCGGGAATCGAACCCGGGATCTCGGAGTGGCGTACCCATAAAAACTGGTGTACACACCACTCAACCACGGAGGTCGTCAAACATTTATAATATTCATATACATAGATTAAGAGCGTTTACCACGTGATCACAACGACTATGATTTAAAATAACATCGTACAAACACACACACATTGAAAGTTGAAAAGGAATGTAGAATCACTTTCATCATAGCAGGCGCTCGTCAAACAAATACACGAGATACAATATGTTGTCACCGACCAGAGATGTTTCAACAGTGAAATCGTCAGAAACGTCTTATATTTCCTTCAACTTATTCAGAATCATGTCCACGTTACTCAAAGAAATCACGTAAACATCAAGCATCCCTTTTGTATTCATAGTCAAATGAGATTGCTCGCTTCAAATCTTTATGCACTTCAGCTCAGCCGAATAAATTTACAAAGAAATGAGAGAATTGTAAACAGAATACAATAGTTTTATCTGCTTTGATATGATTCACTTTCATGTAATAATTTTATACGTTAGGACGAAATTTTAAATTTCGAATTTGCTTTCATTTTGCCTTAAATTTATAATGGTTCTGAGTATTTTTATATCTGATTAACGATTAAAGTGCGTTTGTACACGATTTCTTCGAAAATGAATTTGCGGAAAAACTTATGTATGACGACGATCTTAATACAAAAGAAACATTAAACATTAGTTCAGGGAAAACCAATATTTGGAAAAAAGTAACTATTCTTATAATTAATTTGTCAATTGCAATATTATTAATAAATATGTCAATCAAGGTTTTGTCTCTTGCCAGGACGTCAAATACCATTCTGAATTATAACGATTTTTATAATATCTTATGAACGGTGTGTCATACCACAATTTTATTTTAAGTATGTATAAATTGTTTCTTCAATTTTAAAATTTTCTTCATTTCAATCCGAATTTGCTATCCCTTAATATTTTAGCAGTTTGTTTGCTATTTGAACGCGTTAACCTAAGGATCTAACAGTCTGATATATAAATGAAAATTGGGTTACTTTATTAAGTATTTTGTAGTAGGGCTTTGTGCAAGCCCGTCTGGGTAGGTACTACCCACTCATCAGTTATTCTACCGCCAAACAACAGCACTCAGTATTGATGTGTTCCGGTTTGAAGGGTGCGTGAGCCACTGTAACTACAGGCACAAGGGACATAACATTTTAGTTCCCATGGTTGGTGGCACATTGACGATGTAAGGAATGGTTAATATTTCTTACAACGTATTTGTCTATGGGTGATGGTGACCACTTATCATCAGGTGGCTCATATGCTCGTCCACCAGCCTATACATAAAAAAGTATAGTTTCAGATATTGTTGTATATATACCTATTATACGAGAACGGAGTAGAAGGTTTAACCTGGGTAAGAGCAGAGCAGCTAGAACAATTATAAAGAATTTATAGACTAAGATATAATTTCTGCCGAAAAAAAATGTTATTTTGCAAATATCATTGCGGATTTCAATGATACGCTTTGAAAATGACCGTACGTAATAATCAAATGTATTCAACAATTGCAGTGAATTCAAACGAATAATTTTATAAAACAAATTCTGTTTACTTTCTGATTACTGTGTTGCTATTAAAATATTGATGAACCACAAATAAATGATCAATTAATGTATAATTCTACTAAACGATGGTTATTCGGCCCACACCCGATTTGCAATTGAAAATACTATCCCACCACAAACAATGAATATGGAATAATTGTTCTACCGAAATTGAGGTTTAAAAATTGTTACGGTTTAGGCATTTTGAATAATTCGAGTTTATTGATAGACAAAATAATTTTGGCGGTATTTATTTTTTATTATACACCTACGTCAAAACGATTAATGAACTCTCTCCCTTAAATGTTTTTGGAAAATAATTCAAATTTAGCTTTTTGTCAATGAATATATAAAAAAATTATCAAAAAGAAAAACCGACTTCAAACAAACACTATCTTAAAACAAACAAATACGCACTAAAAAGTAATAAAAAAATTGCGTATTCAACATATTTTTTAGAGTCCTCCGATATAAAATGAAATGAAAAATATTAGACTACTAAATATTCTATAAAAATCGATTTACGATTATGTAATGTAGTTATTATATTGTTATTGTTATATTTAAAGCCGGTGTCATAAAAAAAGAATCATTAAAACTTGTTGGCGTAAAAATTTTGAGTTATTCACCTATTTATCGCGCACATACATAATGCAAATTTAAGACTTATGTATATCGTTATATATACGTATTATATCTTATATCGAATACAATCATCAGAACTGAACTAAATTAAAATGGGACCACACGGGAAGCACTAGCTTTCAAACAAAATAATAAATTATCAAAATCGATCCACCCAGTGAAGTTATGAGGTAACAGAGTAAAAAATACAGACGAATTGATAACCTCCTCCTTTTTGAAGTCGGTTGAAAAGTTATTGTTTGAAGTTTCGATCATCAATTACTGGTTATGTCATTAGTGTAATCTATACTAATATTATTAATGTGAAAGTAACTCCATCTGTCTGTCTGTCGGTCTTTCACTGCCAAACCACTAAACCAAATTTGATGAAATTTTGTATGAACCAAACTTCAGCTTCAAGAAAGGGCTTTTTTTTTTTTTTTTTTTTTTTTTTTTTTATGGAATAGGTGGCAAACGAGCAGGAGGCTCACCTGATGGAAAGTGACTACCACCGCCCATGGACATCTGCAACACCAGGGGGCTTGCAGGTGCGTTGCCGGCCTTTGAGAAAGGAGTAGGCTCTTTTCTTGAAGGTTCCCATGTCGTATCGGTTCGGAAAAACCGCCGGCGACAGCTGGTTCCACAGAGTGGTTGTGCGAGGCAGAAAATGTCTAAGAAATCGCGCTGTTGTGGATTTTCGGACATCAAGATGGTGCGGGTGAAACTTAGAATTTTGACGAGATGTCCGAAGGTGAAATTCAGCAGCCGGGATTAATCCGAACAATTCCTCGGAACATTCCCCGTGAAAAATTCGGTAGAAGATGCAGAGTGATCCAACATCTCTACGCAAAGCCAAAGGATCAAGGAGATCGGAAAGGGCTTGATCGTCGATAATTCGAGCCGCTCTACGTTGGATGCGGTCAAATGGAAGGAGCTGGTACTGGGGAGCACCCGCCCAGAGGTGAGAGCAGTACTCCATGTGAGGCCGAATTTGCGCCTTGTAAAGTTTTAGGCGATGGGCCGACGTGAAGTACTGTCTCGCCTTGCTGAGCACACCGAGCTTCTTTGAAGCCAATTTGGCTTTGCCTTCCAATTGACCGCGGAACTGAACGAGGCTCGAAATATCAACGCCAAGTATTCCGATACTACCTGTAGCGGCTATCGGGATGTTCTCAAATCGTGGAGATACGACAAATGGTGTTTTTTTAGCGGTTAACGCGCAAACTTGCGTCTTTTTGGGGTTGAAATGGACTAAATTTAGCCGGCCCCAGTTCGAGACTTCGTTTAACGAAGACTCGATTTCAGACACAAGTTTGTTCCGGTTTTCTTCGACGTTTTCCCGAGAAATATTAGCGCGGCCGGTGTATAAGGTGTCAACGGTACTGTCGTCTGCATAGCAATGAATGTTCCCGATTTGCAACAAATCATTGATATGCAGAAGAAACAGAGTGGGTGATAGGACGCAGCCTTGTGGAACACCAGCATTGACGAATTTTAAGTCAGAGCATGCACCGTCGACAACGACCTTGATGCTCCGATCTGCCAAAAAGCTGGTAATCCAATTGCATAATTTCCCGGGAAGCCCATAAGAAGGAAGCTTCGAAAGAAGCGCTTTGTGCCATACGCGATCGAAGGCCTTCGCTATGTCCAAGCTGGCTGCTAATGCCTCCCCCTTGCTCTCAACTGCTTCAGCCCACCTGTGAGTAAGGTAAACTAGAAGATCACCGGCTGAGCGACCCCGACGGAAACCGTACTGGCGGTCACTAATCAGCTGATTCTCCTCTAGGTACCGCAGGAGCTGGCAGTTAATAAGGGACTCCATTATCTTGGAGAGCAAGGAGGTGATGGCTATAGGCCTATAATTGGACGGATCTGAGCGGTTGCCTTTTTTAGGGATCGGATGCACCAAAGCAGTCTTCCAGGAGTTCGGGACGACGCCTAATGCGTAGGATTGCCGGAAAAGACGCGTTAAGACCGGTGCCAACTCGGGAGCACATGTCCGTAGCACGATTGGAGGGATGCCATCGGGTCCACTCGACTTGTGAATGTCCAAGGAAAGAAGTGCTTTCCGAACTGCACTTTGCCGAAATTTAACCTCCGGCATCGTCGTATCACATCGCGGGATTGATGGAGGTGACTTTCCTTGGTCATCCAGAGTCGAGTTCGACGCGAAGAGAGACCCTAAAAGATCGGCCTTCTCCTTCGCGGTATGGGCCAATGACTCACCGTCCCTGTGCAAAGACGGAAAAGAAGGCTGACAGAAATTCCCTAGGACAGCCTTAGCGAGAGACCAGAACGCACGTGTTCTTGATGGGAAGCGCACCAGTCTCTCGCCAATTCTGCCAATGTACTTCGACTTCGCCTCAGCTATCACGTTTTTGAAGGACCTGGAGGCAGAGTTATATTCCTTTCTGAATGTGCTGGTGTTTGTATCACGAGACGCCGATGCGTTAGCCCAGTCTTGGTAGCGTTCCCATTTTCGGCGTGAAGCCGTCTTACAGAGGCGACCAAACCAGGGCTGGGACTTGCCACCAATGGGCACCGCAGAATATGGAATGAAAAGTTCCATACCCTGAAGCACCACATCGGCGACAGAGTCAGCAACAACGCTCGGATCATCCATCGAGAAACAAACTCGCCCCCATGGGTAAGATGCAAAGAAGGACCGCATCCCATCCCAATCTGCTGACTTGTAGTGCCACACGCGACGACAGCCCGCGAAACGAGGTCGTGAGTACCGTGCAACTGGCACTGTACTCCGGACGAGACAGTGGTCCGACGAGCCCAGAGGGGGATCGACGGCAATCTTATAGCCGTCCGGATGCGAAGTCAGCAGAAGGTCCAACAGGGAAGGTGTATGATCCTCCACGTCCGGTATTCGCGTTGGCGAGGTGACCAGTTGTGTCAAATCATAAGCCAAAGCGAAGTCGAGAACAGATCTACCCGCATGATCAGTGGTGCGTGATCCAAGCCACTCTGTATGATGAGCATTGAAATCGCCCAGAATAATGATCTCTGCGGATGGAGTCTGCTGCAGCACGGAATCTGTAGCCAATTGGACGTGCTCAACCAGTCGGTCGGTTTTGGCATTACCGCTATGGGACCTATAAAGGCACGCGTAGATTCGCGGATGGTCGTCGCAGTCTACGCGCAGCCAGATAATTGATAGGTCCTGCCCTTCAAGGCTGCCGAGGCGTCGAGAGCAGATATCATCTCTGACGTAAACGCACACCCCAGCTCGTGGCACAAAAGTATGCTCCAATTTGTACCCGGGGTAAGAGAGAAAAGACGTATCGGCAGGAGAAGATATCTGGGTCTCGGTAAGAAAGAGCAAGGCCGGCTTCGCCGTCTCAAGGTGAAAGTGAACGGCATTCAAGTTGGAGTTGAGTCCCCTTATGTTGCAGAAGTCCACAGCGAGTGTGGTAGGGGTTGCCTTATGATGCCTGCTCCGCTTGCCCCGAACAGTGGCGAGCGCAAAATTGCCCCCCCCAGAATTCGGAGGGCAGCCTGGGCATCCCTGCTCAGGCGGTGTACGTCCTGAGCATGGATGCCCAGAGAGGGATTCTCCATCGCAGTCGCTGATGGTACCCTCCTGGGGTAATGTCACCAAATTCTGCACAACCATGTTTTGGGGGGGAGAGGGATCGGGCCTCCGGAACTCTCACTTACCGGACGAAACGCGGTAGCATAGCTACCACTTCACGCCGATTTTAAGTGAGAGAGTGGTACTTCCCCGGGCGTGCCGGCCCATTCGACTGCAACCGAGAGGTATGCAGTGTGGCACTAACTACTACTTTTTTGCCTAACATATGACAACAAATAATTTACTTGGTGGTAGGGCTTTGGTAGCTACCCATACGGGCTTGCCCGTATGGGTAGCACCCACTAATCAGTTACTCTCCCGCCAAATAACAGTATTCAGTATTGTTGTGTTCCCGTTTGAAGGGTGAGTGAGCCAGTGTAACTACAGGCACAAGGGACATAACATCTTAGTTCCCAAGGTTAGTGGCACATTGACGATGTAAGGAATAGTTAATATTTCTTACAGCGTCATTGTCTATGGGTGATGGTGACCACTTACCATCAGGTGGCCCATATCCTCGTCCGCCAACCTATTCCATAAAAAAAACCTATCCCTAAAAGTGAAGCTGAAAAGGGGTGTCATCTAGTAGCTTATAAATCTAAAACTAGGCCCTAGATTCAAACTTCGGGTGGGGTCAATTAAACGTTATCGAGTTTTGTGTCAATAAATTCTCAATAGCAGCCCGAAGCATTGAACTCTTCGTTCGTTGGATTGCCGTCCCATTGGATTATGAGAGTAATGGTACAGAGTGCACCTGTGTTTTAGCAATCTCGGGCACTATAATACCTACTGTGGTGGATTTTCGGTTAAGAATGGCCGCCTTTTTCGCCTCTTACGAGGACATCTGGATCATCATCAAAAAACGTTCGAATTGATGGATTCGATTTTTAAAATACCTTCTAGATTTTTAATTAGCCGTAAAGAATAAGGCACATATTTTCATTAATTTAATTTCATCATTTCATATTCATTAGTGAAATAAATTACCACACCGCGAATAATAGAACATCACAAAAAAATCATAATTAGTCAACCATGAATGTCGACTGCTCAAATTAAAGCACTTCTCTTTTACCTTCGCCATAATTGCGTAAAAATATGCTTTAAAACAGATTTCATTTAAAAAAATATATTTTGACCCAAAAGCTAGCGCAGTTGAAAGAAGGACGCATGCATTAGGCTCTATGAGAAACTCGTATTTCACATCATACAATACTAGAACAGCGCTCGCTAAAATATTGCATTTACATTCTCGTATTATAAAAAAAATATTTTATATAATTCTCGGATTATTAAAAACTTTTCGTACCATAGAGAGTATTTCAGCGGTAAGTACGCAACATACATTAACTGCAGGCCTAAATGCTTTTACTCATCTGTTTGAGTTATTTCATCATTTAATTTGAACCTCTAAAAACAAAAATATTTACCAAATAGCACTATTTTTAGTTATGATAAAAAGTATAAAAAACCAGTACATAATAATATTTTATTACATAATTAATTTAAGGTACACAATCACAATATTCTTACGCGTCCTGTTTCCTTAGTTATATGTTATTAGTTTTACAAAATAATCGAACAATATTGATTTCCTAAAAAATCAAAGTTAAGGGCGAAAGATTCCAAAATAAAAATGATTATAAGTAATACAAAGCTGCGATATCAGAGACCGGTCAGGGTTTATTGACAACGTTCAGCGTTGAACTGCTGGTGCAACGCAGTATTTGCCTGTTGTCATTTTATACGTCATACAATATGAATCCAAACGTTACAGCAGCTGCGTGTCTGAGAGGCGATGAATTACTCAGCGTCATGTACGAGAATGCCTAAATCATTAAAATATTAGTAAGACATTTTTCATGACGTTACATAATTATTTACATCAGCACGCTCTTGTCCACTTACTGGGCAAAGTTCTCGTGTGGGATGAAGCGAAATTTAGAGTTTTGTATAAACTCCCAACATCCTTCAAAAATCTTTAGATTTATATCTTGACCGTTGGTGTCATAGTCAAAAAAGCCTAGTCCTTTCTAGAAATTCGTGTTTGCTTTATACCAAATTTCATCAAATTCGGTTCAGCTGTCGACAGACAGAGTTATTTTTACGTTTATAGTATTAATATGGATTAATTTTATTTTGTTTAAGTTACTATATCTTGAAACAGTAATTAAAATAAGATACTGTAGTTAAAAACCCTTTGATGCGGTTTATCTATGAAACTTAATACGACTTCATTTATCTATTCCAGGAAATCAAAGAGAAATATAAATTTTATTTCATATTCAATATAATCCATGCAATCTAATATTAAATATATATTACTAAGTCGAGCAACTAAAAGGAAACATTTACGTTATTAAATAGTGTCTAAATATAAAACCTTTGCAACCCTCGTCAGCTAATATTTATTGTACATAACTATATGCACCGCAAAATAGGTGTACCATTATAAAACAAATTGTGTTCTTTTAAGTTGGTAACTGTAACATGTATCTGTACCTTTTACTGCCGTGCGTGATAATTGCTGTAGCGTCAGATGTTGGCTAGTCTGCGAAGCAGGAGCGTGACTCTGCTGAATCACTCCATCGAGGAGTACCGATGAGAAGTTCTTCTCCCGACACTGTAAACGTGCTCGTGACGACATGGGTTTTTTCCTGAGAACCAGATACTGGGAACATGCATAGGTGGGCTAACCGTGGGACATCACGGTGACAAATGCAGGATCCTGTGACTTTCCTATTAAAGACGGTGTGGATGTGATATAAATAAATAATACATAAATATGAGACAACATCACAAACATTACTCTGATCCCAATGTAAGTGCTACAGCACTTGTGTCATGGAAATCAGAAGTAACGACGGTACCACAAACACCCAGACCCAAGACAACATAGAAAACTAATGGTAATCTACATCGACTCGGCCGGGAATCGAACCCGGGACCTCAGAGTGGCGTACCCATGAAAACCGGTGTACACACCACTCGACCATGGAGGTTGTCAAACTGGTACTTTTGAATCGTAACATCAAAATAATTTTGCATTATGCCAATCTTGTAAGAACTCATAGTACTTACTGATATGTTCTACAGATATAAGATTGACAGCAGTATAATGATTAAAATTTATATATTATATTATAACAAGTCACTGTAACAAGTCTAAAACATGTATTAAAATGTTTAATTAAAAGTGCTGTGTTATCGAATTATGTTGTATTATTTAACTTACGATACGATTCGTTCTTTTCAAAGTTGGAAGGAGAACAGCTAATGATCATGCAATCAATGTATTATCACTGACTTGCAATTGATTTGCCACAAACAATTTAGTTTGAAATTTTAGAAAAGGAAAAAGCGTACCATTCTTACCGCTGATTTAGTATAATGTAAACAATATTGAATGTAACTGATACTCTATTTTTAAAAATCACTATAAACTTTAAGCTTCACTGGAATCCTCATTTATCGTACCTAACAAGAAGACTGCCTTCCGTAGCGTAGGTATGCGGTTAGAAAAGTTACACACCTAACTGATATTGATACTATTCGATTAATCTATACAGTATACTCTATACAGTCTATAAATTTTTCACTGCTGGGCTAAGGTGGGCACAGGCAGAATTTAGTTGAAATTACATACATGTTTTCTCACGATGTTTTCCTTTAAGGAGCACGAGATAAATTATAAAAACTGAATTAAGAACATGAATATTTTAGTGAATTTTTCAGAATTTGAACGCCGCAATCATCGTTTAAAATGCACACGCTCTAATCACTGGGCCATCAGCTCTTCTCGATTAATATATTTTGCTGTTTTTCATTGTATGCAACATATTATTCATTAACTTAAAAAGGAATTGCAATCAAACTATTTTACCCTACTTTTTTGAATTAAATTTTAACATTTATGAGTTCTGTGAAACGATGATTTAAAAGAGTTTGTAAAAAATTACTTAAATAAAGCACATATTGATTTCATTCTGTGTATGTTACACAATGTAATTCGTTGATTGTGATCCGATTGGGATCAAACTTTTTATATTGAGTAGTTAAGAGTGCCACATTTAAACTACTGTAATTTCAGCAGAACTCGATGAAAAAAAAAATCTGTATAATAATTCTCCATCAAATATATTCTGCAATACCTCGCAATCATTTTATTATTTCTAGTTTTTAAATAAGAGTTCAACTAAAAAAAAATAGAGACATAGGTACGTATGTGTGTATATACTATTCAAGATAAGATAATATTAAAGTTTGACAATCAAATATAAAGTATTATTGTATAGTAATATTATAAACGACTACCATTATAGTCGCGTAATGAGTACAGCGGTTAACATGGGTACGCCACTCCGAAGTAAATGCTTCGATTCCCGGCCGAGTCGATGTAGAAAAGATTCATTAGTTTTTATGTTGTAATGGGTCTAGGTGTTTGTGGTACAGTCGTCATACTTTTAATTTTTCATGATACAAGTGCTTTATCTCCATTACATTGAGATCAGAGTATGTAATGTTGTCCAACACTATACTTACACATATATAACTGTTTAGTATTTAAAGCATAACCGCAAAACAGCGCAAGTTTTAAATGAGACCGCGAGTAAATAATAATAAAGATGCGAAGAAAATGACCCGTAATCGATTTTACTCTTTATTGAACTCTTCGAGGAGTTTGCTCTTAATTTCCTGTTACTGGTTTCAAATAAAAATAGAGAACTATGAAGCTTTTACGTCTTGATATCTGACGCAGGTGGGTACAAGTTACGAGTAGTTTTCTTATAGACTGGCCGTAATTACTGTTAAGACTTTAAAAAGTTTCGTTAAATATAACCTCGATGGTAGTCTATTATAGTCTTATGATTTTAAACGATAGTAAGTAATAATTTTGTCATTATATGTGACGACGCTTTGGTAATTTCAGAGAGAGATTAATTAATGATCAAAGTTTGATTATTTTTAATGACGTTCGTGTTGATCAATAGTTTGTATCCCGTTCGATAAATTGTTGTTTTTTAACCACATATTTATATTAAGAGTCCCGAACAGGGTAGTGTGTCATATAACGTGCTGACAGTTTGATTCAAATTGTCTCTGTCGCACCTACTTTCTGACCTATTGACTCCCAATCGATTTTAATCAACCTAATCGTGTTATATTTTGTGTATTTGTACTTGAGAATTATATAATAGTGTACAGGACAGTTACAACACATATTTATTTCTGATATTCCGCCATTATCGCGCTCACTATGGAGGATAACAACCAAGAACGTTTCATTCTGATGATCCGACACATATATTTTTTTTATTAAAATATAATGTCGTTCTAAATTTCGAGGGCCAATCCCTGGTGCAATAACACATAATTCGCATATAAGGTTTCTGTATATAAAATAACTTAACTCTTGGAATACATATTTCAGTCGACCATTACAAAAAAATGTATGTTTAAGTAATTTCCCGTGTTAAAAATGTGCTATCAACCATTAAATTTAAGATGATACCCCTTGATTCTTAAGTAACAGCTTCAAGCTAAACTTCCTTCTCAGTAATTCTATTGTTAAGTTGCCACGCTTACACATATATTTCTTTAATCGATATGATTCCAGTCAGTATGAAAAGACTACTTTCATTCCAAGTTGTTGTCTCCACACTATTGTCTGAGCGGTATGAGAATCGATTTAATTTTATTTTGTTTAAACAGGATGACCAAGACGAGGAACTTCCAATCGTTTCTATTTCTTTTCTTAAGAGAAGTCTACATCAGCAAGAGAGCCGAGATTGCCCAGTGGTTAGAACGTGTGCATCTTAACCGTATATAGCGGGTTCAAACCCAGGCACGCACTACTGAATAGTCATGTGCTTAATTTGTGTTCATAATTCATCTCGTGCTTTGCGGTGAAGGAAAACATCGTGAGAAAACCTATGAGCATGTGCCTTAATTCATAGACATTCTGCCACATGTGTATTTCACCAACGCGTTGGAAAAGCGTGGTGGAATATGTTACAAGCCTTCTCAAAAGAGGGAGAAGATGTCTTAGCGCAGCAGTGGGAAATTTATAGGCTGTTGTTGTTGTAAGTTGAACCAATGAAACTATAATGAAAATAATTTGATAAAATTTGCTGTTATAAGGAAAGCTAGAAGCGAGAACTGGTTTCCTATATTAGTGTGCAAAAGCAAAATTTCATTTCATTTTAAAATGTATGCGCTTAGGAACACACCTACATACAACATGCGTTCTTTAAATAACACAGAGACTATTTCTGTAGACACTAGACATTTGTCGTTTGAACTATGTTTTTGAATAGGTAAGATGCGATACATTGACGAATATAAATATATATATATATACTCTAATAACTTTAAAAAAAAATTTCAAATCGAGGTGATTTTTTATTTTTTGTTTATGTATTATTTAATTATTTGTATGTTATTTCCACAAATGATAAATGTAAGTACGACAACGAATGTCTGTAAATTATTTGTATTTGTTTTTTTCAATTATGTTCTCATGTAAGTGATGTAATTGTCTTTATGAGAATAAATATCTTTAAACCTAATACCTTTTTCTCTTGTGTTTTGTTAACCGTTTTTTTAGTTTGGTATCTACCAATACCTTAGCTTTATCTATAGCCTAGCCTTAATGTTATGAATAAAAACTTAAAAAAAAAATGTTTAGAAAAAAAACGTTCACAGCATGCAAATTTTCTCAATGTTCCACGAGTACTAGTAGTAGTATTATTTAAATCGTGTGTGGGTGAACACCCACTCAGATAGTATATTTAGAAACTTTTATATTTCAGTTCTTTGATCAACGATCGGCATTTATATTGAGATACCTATCACCAAACAACATAGTACACTGTACTGTGTTTTGGTAGGTATAATAAATGCCCCAACTCAAAGTTTTGATGTGTCTATAAAACAATTTTGCCATCGTGCATCACGAAGAGCCGCTTCACCAATTTTCTCTTCGACTACGTTGACATAATTAACCTGGAAACTATTAACTATCACAATGTCAAGTTTCTAGATAAGTTTTTATTTAAAGTACATGAGACAAACAAAATATTCTTGATTCATGATAAAAGTTTTGAATCAAATGAAGATATTTATTGAATCGTCAAATAAAAGTACTCAGTATTGTTGTGTTCCGGTTTGAAGGGTGAGTGAGCCAGTGTAACTACAGGCACAAGGGATACCATAACATCTTAGTTCCCAAGGTTGGTGGCACATTGACGACGTAAAGAATAGTTAATATTTCTTACAGCGTTATTATCTATAGGTGATGGTGACCACTTACCATCAGGTGGCCCATATGCTCGTCCGCCAACCTATAACATAAAAAAGTCATAGTACTGGATAAAATTGATGGCAAAGCTACTGCTTTGGTAGGCATAGAAGAACCAGCAGATGTAGAATTTATTGTATTTTTACAGTTATTTAATAATATTTACCATGTTTTTTTAGTTGGTGAAACTCGATATTTCGATATTATCTACGAATGTCTTGTTCACGAGATTTTATGTTCAGTTCTCGGTAAACATCCCGTATTAAGTAACTGTAATAATAAAAATAAGCACGTTAATTTAAAATCTTAGATATTGTATTTGTTGCATGATATTGGGAATGAATATATTTGACTAAAGAAAACTAAACAAACATATTTTTTCTTAATAAATATATTTTAATGGGATCCATAGTAACTTGATAGTCGTGCATAGTTTTACTCAATGCTATAAATACAAAGCGCTTCTAGGAATATTTATTATTAAAATAATACATAAGTCTACGATTTCCAAGAGATATGAAGCTCCGTGAAGTTTCCGTCTATAAGCATTCCATGTATATTTCTTTCAATTTTATAAATAGTATTTTATCAAAAATACAGATAATATTGACACAGTTTTTATATGAACACACGCTAAAAATAATACACCCAAACTCACAACGTTCTCAGTGTCGCCTAAGTTTTATTAATTCTTTTATTATAATTTTTTTTATTAGTTAGTTTTTGTTATTTCCCACTCATCTGTTTTGTTATTACCTGTACATGTTATCTATCATAACTATGTATTGCTACTTGTTAACTAATATTAAGTTTGCATAATTCAATGGAAAACTGTAATTGGCTCTATTTGCCGCATACTATATTTTAATCTTTATATTTTGTATTATATGCTGTTGTCTTCCTTAAATAAAAAAATAAATAAAACTAAAGCTACTATTAATCTCTAAGTTAGATAGTGTCAAACTTAACCCTCTTCAATATATCGAATGACATCCCAAAACATTTGTCAGTTTATTTTGCAGCCCTCAAAAACATTCTGAGTTCTGGGGAATCCGTCCAATGTGGTGGATTCCTTCGAACTACCTTTACATGGAATAGAACGGTCTCGATCCTCGCTTTGATCGTGTTCCTTTAAAGATTTCCTCAGGAGGTGAGGATGATATCACCACACTGTTTTCTGGTGCGAACGGCAGTCCCACGTGTGCCATTAGACGATACATCTTAAGGCATAAATATAACCAGACAGAACTTCCTTTAACAAATGCTTCATTTTAATTTTCATCAAAGTAAAGCGAAAATTGTAAAGAATTTTGTAAGGCTCTTGAACGTAAATACTATAAACATTCTTGTTTAATACTATCGTAAATATAAACGCTTATCTTTGTCGAGTTTTGAACGTAAAATTTAAGGACTGCCATTTGATATTAGGTATCAGGAGTTAGGTCAGTATGAAACGTAGCTGAGTTTCAGTATTTAGAGGGCTTCATAAATATTTCATTGAGATATAAAAGCAAAACGATAACTCTGTGATTTAAACGTTTTAGGGAAATTAAATATTTAGGGTAAAAAAGTGTCAGTAACTATATTACTAGTGTTCTGTAAAATCTTTAGTAATGGAGCAGAGATGGTCCAGTGGTTAAAAATTTGCCACTGCTGGGCTGAAGCCTCCTCTTCCTTTGACGAGAAGTTTTGGAACTTATTCCACCACGCTGTTCCAATGCGGTTTGGCGGAATACACATTTCGCAGAATTTCTATGAAATTAGACGCATGCAGATTTCCTCACGATGTTTTCTTTCAACGCTGAGCACGAAATAAATTATAAACACAAATTAAGCAGATGAATATTCAGTGGTGCTTGCCGTGGTTTGAACCCGCAAACATCAGTGAGATGCACGCTTTCTAAGCAGTGAGCCATCTCGACTCATCATCATCATCACACATTATCAAAACTTGTAAATATCGCGAATTTCCGCTAACCACTAGTATACCATGAAATATCTAAGTTTCCAGTATATATTACTTACATGATGATATGAACTTTGATGTAGTTTTTACATCAAAGTTCTTGGTATCCAATAACTCAGGATAACTACCGAAGCTTCCAAGGAACGAAGACGTAAAGGCTGCTCCAATTCCTCCTAACTTTAGCGAGTGCGCGGTATCGACGCACAATTATATTATACACGCATTTAATTTCACGATATTTAAGCACGGTTCAAATTTCTCGATATCACAGTATCTTCAGTTCAATGAACTTGTAGCCCTTTAAATTTATAAGGATTTACTTAGGTTAAATACGGTCTAGAAATCTACTGCTAATAATGCTGGGTGGGTGAATGATTGTGATAACGTTTTATTGCCTTAACCTAGTTACATCTCACGAATTTTTTCTATCTGCATGTCATATCCTTCACAGTTGTATTTAATGCTATGAAAACACACACACCTAAAGAAGCGTAGTGATATACCGGATTTAAACTTTATACGTACGTTTGAACTCAATTAAACTATTAAATAAAAAAGTATCATCAAAATCGGACATTTCGAAACGTCATTTTTCGTTTCTTTTTTATGATATTAAATCGGTGATATAAATTCTGCTCATTCACAAAATGTAATTTCAAACTACTATTGGGAATAAACAAACAAATCGTTAACGCGAGTGTTTACGTTTTAAAGTGTCTTTATTAGTATCTTAATAGACAGCTCGGGTTAACAATGCCATTCCTCAGTCCGCAATAGCCGAGCCAGCAGAACATAACTATTGGAAAACTTTAAAAACATCAGTTAGTGGTGCAATATTCTATATCCGTTTCCTGCTATTTTTCACGTTATTGCCTTTAATAAAATCTGGTGTATAGCGAGTCTCAGCAAACAATAATACAACTACAAACTCGGATCAAGGAGTTCATAGAAATGTCAGATATTGAATCGGTTTACTTATTTACGTAAATACATACTACGGGGAATAACGGCAAAACTACGTTTAAGAAACTAGCTCTGCTCTGCGGTTTCATCGGAATTTTAAAAATGCAAAACAACAATACTAACAGAAAAAACAACGTTTTGTTCTCTATTCCGAGGAAATTTTGAATTTCGAAGGCAGTTGTTCTCAGATCAAACTAACGGACAAAACAAATTAAAGGCCACTGTCTCTTGTAATTGTTTTGGTAATTTAACATTATCTTACATTCGGCGATCTACTACTACTAAATGTAACTGTTTATTGAATAGTTATTTGTTATTTTAGATAACTTAATAAATAAATATGAGACAACATCACATACATTACTCTGATCCCAATGTAAGTATCTAAAGCACTTGTGTTATGGAAAATCAGAAGTGACGAAGGACTACAAACACACAGACCCAAGACAAGATAGAAAATTAATGATGATCACTCGGCCGGGAATTGAGCCCGGGACCTCGGCGTGGCGTACCCATGAAAACCAGTGTACACACCACTCGACCACGGAGGTCGTCAAAAAGTTAAATTCAGAACACTAGATCTTTACTGTTTGAGTCTGAATATCCTGTCAACACATTAGTTGATACAGCGTTTTTGAAGCGACATAGACGCTTAGAGGATTAACGTCAATCCTTCGTCAAATTTCTCTCTGAAATACAGTCATTCCCTTATTCGGTTATGAAAATTATTCCAAAGTGATAACATCACATCACTACTATCAATATACATATAATGAAGACTGCTGAAATATTTTATATTAAAACAAGGATTATAAATTAAAAATAAATTTACTTGGTGGTAGGATTTTGTGCAAGTCCGCCTGGGTAGGTACCACCCACTCATCAGTTATCCTACCGCCAAATAACAGTACTCAGTATTGTTGTGTTCCGGTTTGAAGGGTGAGTGAGCCAGTATAACTACGGGCACAAGGGACTTAACATCTTAGTTCCCAAGGTTGGTGGCACATTGACGATGTAAGGAATAATTAATATTTCTTACAGCGTCATTGTCTATGGGTGATGGTGACCACTTACCATCACCTGATGGTAACATTTTAAAATTATATGGTACTATGACAATAAAAATAACACGTGGACTGTAGTCCTTTCTGGGTCAAGTTATTCCATCTGTAGGTTTGAAGAAGTTTTACTTCCAACACATGTAGTTGTTTCTATTGGTCTTCATCAACTAAAATAAAATAAATTCAGCGGTGCTTGTCCAGATTTCTTTTACATCGTCACATATACTATTTAAAATATTATATTGCAATATTAACAATTCGATCTTCAACATCTATTACATATAAATAAATTCACATAATACATATATGACTTAAATAAATATATACATCGTATAAACTGATTACAATATAGCGAAAAATAATACGTTAAATTGCAATCACATTTCACAGTTTCACAATATTTCGACAGATTAAAATCTGTCTCGTCAGATTGTAATCTAACGAATTTTATAATCTAACGGTGACATATACAAGTATATACGAAAACGTTATTAACTTTACATAATACAAAACAAAATCAATTTCCGCCATCTTTTGTCGCGGTGTTCATCAATATACAGAGATTCGATAGGAAGATTTATATGCATAATATATACCCAATATAATGGAATAAAGACGAAAATTTCAACTCTCTTACAAAAACCTATTTTTAAACAAGTTGTATTATTATTATTGTAGTCATGTGAAACCTGGTCAAGAAGTTACTTAGTAAGACTAAATATAGTCTTCCCTACTTTTTACTTTAACATTAAAATCATTTTAGTAATTTTCGAAAAAATCGATAACGAAAAAACACTTTTTTTTAAATTACTAAAAATGGGCGGGTTACTGTAATTTCAATGGTTATAATGTAAAGCTGTCAGTATAAAATTCTTTATAAAGTTCTTAAATAAAGAAATATTAAAGTTCGACGATAAAGCATTTCCTTTTGTATGTTTTTTTTTAATTTTTATTTATATTTTTTTAACCTTTAGCTACCTTTAACTTGTATAATTTGTCCTGTAAAACCTCTTTTGACCTTTATTAACTCTTCTTTGTAATTTTTGTAATACTAGCGACCAGCCCCGGCTTCGCACGGATGCAATGCTGATACTAAATATGCTACAGAATGTCTTACAGCGATAACAGTTTTTTTAATCATTAGACAACACATAGTTTGTAATGTAAGCGCATAAAATGTGTTTATTTATGACATCACATTTGGAATTTCTAAAATTATCAATGTTCCTATACTATATTGTCCATGTATAGTATAAACGTAATAGTATAAACAAAAGCCTTCCTCTCGAATCACTCTACCTTTTTAAAAAACTCACATTAAAATTCGTTGCGTAATTTTAAAGATCTAAGCATACCTACATAGAGACGGCCAGCGGTAAGCGACTTTGTTTTATACTACGTAATGATAATGATGATGCTCCATGGGATGCTGTAATTGAAGGAGTATATACGTTTCCAATGTTCTTGTAAGTGTATCTTTAATTGTGGATTCTTAATAAATATATTTAAAAAAAGGTCGTGTATCATTTCTTCTTTGTTTTACTATCTATGGTGAAAAACGAACAACAATTTGTTCTGTTTATTGAAAGATAAAAGTTAAAATACGACTGAATTGCAGATATGTTTCCACAGATAATATATGATTTAGTTTTTCGATATCAATAAGTATCTACGCAGTATATTCGACAAATTCTATTAAGAAGTATTTCTGTATTATTATTGTGTCTTGATGTATTACTTAACTTTAGTGTAAAAATATCTTTCTTTTAACGTTTTAAAGCATGTTAATACTATTTTGATATGGGTTAATAGATATCATCTATACATATAATATAATAGGAGTGGCTGTTTGTAATATTAAGTAATCGCTTTTTACTATATGCATAAAGAATGGAGATGGCCCAGTGGTTAGAACGCGTGCATCTTAACTGATGATTGCGGGTTCAAACCCAGGCGAGCCACCGCTGACTCATGTGCTTAATTTGTCTTTATAATTCATCTCGTGCTCAGCGGTGAAGGAAAACATCGTGAGGAAACCTGCATGTAAAATATTTCATCAGATTCGGCCACATGTGTATTCCACCAACCCGCATTGGAACAGCATGGTGGAATATTTTCCAAACCTTCTCTTCAAAAGGTGAGGAGGCCTTCAGCCCAGCAGTGGGAATTTACAGGCTGTTGTTGTACTATATGCATATGTACGTACAGATACTGTCTAATCAATGGACCGATTTTGACGGGACTGCTGTCAGAAAGCTGATATAATAAGGAGTAACTTAAGCTACAAATATATATATTAATTCGAATGCGCACGAAATGCATGGAAATGAATGATAATAAGAGTGCATGTATTTGACCATAATGATTGGACATCTTTCGCCACCCATCATCACACAGTCTTCGTATTCCAATTAAGTAATTAATAAACGTCCCGTGGTCTCACGTTTGTTAACTTTCTTTATAATATTGCAATCTATTCTGTTACAAACTCACTATATACCTTCAACTTGAAAACATGTTTACGAACTTCGAAAACTTTAAAGGAGAATGCATCTACACATTTCACATATTGTATTGGCCTTTCGTGACAATAGTTTGGCCTAGTTGAATATAAATTACTATTACACAGTTTACATTTTGCATAGAAACCGACATTTTTAACTTTTTGAAGGAACATATTCGTGAACATTTAATGTTAGTTTGTTGCATTTTTTATTTTTATATTTATTTGAAAATCGTAAATGATTTATCGAAATCGAGATCTATGTTTGTTTTAGCCTTAATAAGATATAATTTTCTTTCTGTTCCTTAATGTACTGTTACTGTAAAATATTTTATTTAAAGTCATAAATCAAAAACTAATTAAAACACTCATACATCTCATTACACATCTAAACACAGAAATTTAGACATTTTGAATTTCAAGTCAAAATGTTTCGTATTGATACGATATAAATAAATTATAATTCAATTCAAATATTGGTAAATAAATTTAAATAAAACTTAAATCAATTTTATCACGTTCACTTACGTTACGTTAATAATAATAATAATCGATATTTTTAGACAGACATTTTTAAATTTGCAGTTTTGTAAATTCAAATCGTTTGTAAAAAAATACTTTGGTAGAAAAAGCATAAAGCATATAGTATATATATAGCGTGGAGTTAATACCTGTTGACTTCCAAGCAGGATATATTAATTTAAATAATTGTATTTAACTAACATGACTTTGTATTTTTTAAATGTTAAAAAAGAGTGACTACTTCTCGGTAGAATCTATTTTCCGAAACGGTGGTAGCTTCACTTAATTATAAAATGACGATTCAAAAGTGCTTGTAAAAGCCTACTTGAATAAAGTTTATTTCGATTTGATTTGATTTGATCTATAAATATAGTAAACTAATTCCGCTGCATTTACGTACGCGTGTGACAGGGATGAAAAGATATTGGTTAGTCTTTCTTCTTTTCTATTCCCCTGATATACATGTACAATTGTTTAACAATCAATTGAGATTTCAATGTGACAAAGTATCAAACAAATCCATTTATAATATTAAGGAATAATTGATTTTGATCTTTATTTAGTTTATATCTTAAAGGATAAATCACGAATGGACAAAAGTCTTTGTATTCGCATTCCAAGTCACGTTTCATATTGAAACAGTTCGCACTAGGACAACGCAAACTATATAGTGACAATTCGCAAGGAATTTAATCTATCTTCCACGATGAAACTGCATTTACGGTTTATACGAGTTATAAAAAATGTTATCATAAACGTATTCATTAAATTATGCGTTTTGTTTTAATTGTCATTCATTAATTACTGTAATTTAATAATTAATTAACATGAATCACAGATTAATATCCAATTTATATCTGACAAAAATTAATATTTTATTCTTAATTAAACCGTTTTTATAATAAAGAGTACATCGTAATAACTTATTAACATTATGATTTAATACAAATTTATAAATTTTGAATTTTATTAAATGGCAACATTAAACGATTCAGAGACAATATTTCAGGGACAATAGATAAATAATTATTAATTTCTGTCACAGTAGATGCCTATAGAAACTGGGTAGGCAGTGGGTGGTGTCTTTTATCGAAGAATAAAATCAAAAGGACGCAAATGACAATACCATCGGTATAACTTGATTATTTATGTTAATTTTATCTGTGGAATTTTATATATTATTATATCAGCGAGTGTTATGAGTATATTTATGAAGTAAGTGGTTCTCACCGACCTATTTTCTTTTCTCCTTTCCGATCTTCGTATAACATATTTTTTTATTCGTTTGTTTTTTAAATTTATTACCATCAAAAGAAATTAGCTGCAAAGGCAATTGCTCAATTATAATATCATGTTCAATTACGAATGGTAATGTTATTTAATTTCTTTCAACTTGATATACTTTAACATGATGATAAAGATTACACGAAAACGAATCAAAGATTGTTGATCCTTTTATCTATAAATATAATCTGTAAAATATAAGGATCATTACTTTAAATTAGACAAACACGTCGAGCATAAAATATTAATATAATATTGGAATCTAATTTAATTGCCTAATAATAGAAAAACCTCATTAAACAATAAGCCAAACTAATACAAAAGTATGACGTCAATCCGATTATAAGATTTCGTTATTAAAATTACTTTGATCTCTATGAAAATATTTGTAATTATAAATATTTGTATATAGTCTTTACAAATTCGAAATTTAAATATTTCACATTTTAAAACATTTACGTAATTTTTTTTTTTTTTTTTAATTCAATTAATCTCTTACATAAGTCTTTTCTTTATTTACATGTAAGAGTAGTTCACGGTCAAAAGTTTATTATTCCTGCAAAATTCCTTTTAACAATATAATTAGTTTTTATACGTCAAATATTTTAACGTCAATTGTCATTACGAATTACCACAGATATACTATGACCGTGAGTCGAGATGGCCCAGTGGTTAGAACGCGTGCATCTTAACCGATGATTGCGAGTTCAAACCCAGGCAAGCACCTCTGTTTCATGTGCTTAATTTGTCTTTATAATTCATCTCGTGCTCTGCGGTGAAGGAAAACATCGTGAGGAAACCTGCATGTGACAAATTTCATAGAAATTCTGCCACATGTATATTCCACCAACCCGCATTGGAACAGCGTGGTGGAAAATGTTCCAAACCTTCTCCTCAAAGGGAGAGGAGGCCTTTAGCCCAGCAGTGGGACTTTACAGGCTGTTGTTGTACTATGACCGAATTTGAAACGTCAGTGTGCGAAATATGCTAAAGTTATTACGGAGAACATATTTATTCTTACCCATGACAATTGTATTATGTTATTTCAACAATTGTATATGTGGTATATTTGTTATATACATTTTAGTTTATTTTAGTTTCTCAAGGCCATATTGTTCAGATATCCATGGTAACTTTCGTTTTGTTTTTTGCGGTTTGCGCTCATTTTGATGGAGTGTAACTGATCATCTAAACGAAGATCCATCAATTAACGTCGTCGCCAATTTGATAAATGCCTTGCACTAATTTCATTTATTAATGAATATTGCGATTATATCATATTAACGATGTTATTGTTTATATTATTAATTAATTTACATAATCATTTTGTTAAACAATGCTGGTGTACCGACATTTTCATTTTTTTTTAATTCAGATCTTATTACTGAATATGAAACACTTATAAAGTGAGGCAAAGATTTCTGATTATTTTTTTAATGTCTAAATTATGAGAAAAATAAATCGTTAGACACTTGCAGGTTTCTTCAAAATTTTTCCTTTACCTTTAACACAAATTAAGCAATGAATATTCAGTGGGGCTTGTCTGGGTTTGAACCCGCAATTATCGGTTAAGATGAACGCGTTCTACCCACTGAACCATCTCGGCTTGCAATAAGAGCAATCAACTAGAAAACAAACTTCTTTGAATCCCAAAATCCTTTTGTTAAGCTTCAATAATAAGCAAAGGACGCAAAAACGTCACTAACTTTCACTCGTGATTTCTCATCCAATTTAAACGGCCTAATGCAAAATGAAATTAATTCCTTGTTAGAACAAAGAAAGTTAATTTTCTGATGTGTCCATCAAACTTGATTATTCATTGTTAAAATTCACTTTCAACTTTTGTCTCTTGTTCGATTTTTTACGTAAGGACGGCAAAGTTTTCAGCCTCATTATATTTTTCTTATAACAATTTGGCTTTGGATATTTTCGGGTATTCGATCAACTTGGCTTTCTTGCTAGTGATCACTTAAATATATTGTTTTTTCATAGTTAAATGCAATGGTTGTTGGTGTTGTGCTTAGTAATGTAAAAAAGTAACAGTCCGTAACTTTGCAACTGCTGGGCTAAGGCCTCCTCTCCTATTAAGGAGAGACTTTGGAACATATTCAACCACGATGTTCCAATGCGGGTTGATGGAATCCACCTGTGGCAGAATTTCGATGAAATTAGTCACAGTGAAATCATCAGTTAAGATGCACGCGTTCTAACCACTGGGCCATCTCAGCTTTAGCTGTGCTTACTATAGTACGGTGTTATATATTGGTATATTTTAGAAGCTACTTGTTTGCTGTAATCAATTAAGGACCATCAGTTGCACGCTGATTCAAGCAAAAACTGGGATCGTATATATTGCTCGATCGCTTTGCTTTGTCGTCAAAATGTCTATGACAAATTAACGCAGCAGATTTTTACCAAATATCAACGCCATATACATATACAACAAGTCTAGCATATTACAACAATTTGATACTAATTTTGGTTGGTTTTAAATATTTTTATCTTGGAATATATCTGAAGTTTTTTAAACAAAATTTAGGTACTTTCTAACATGAAAAGGGTGGAAGGTTATATTGTATAGAAATTTCAACTTTGCTTCCTGTATCTATCCATCAGCTTTCAAATACTTTACTGGCATCAACATATTATTACAAGCGTTAGTCAACTCTTTCTCGAAGAGCTTTGTTGATAATGACCTTCTGACTTCAAATGTGCCATGTACTAGGGAGATTAGACATTTAGGGGAAAATATTAGATTAAAAATATGTATGTATGTGTACCATTGTTGATCACAGGTACACACCGGGCCATATGTCAAATACTAGTCCTTTTTAGTTACTTAGTAGATATTGATTTCTAACACATAGGTTATAGTCTTGTATTTAATATAACAACTAGATGTACTGTCTCATTTTCAAAGTATCAAATGGTACATTCATAATATAATGACTTCACGAAGAACAGGACCGTAAACTGTTCCAACGTCCTAACTTCGGAGTATTATCGTGAATTTCCGGGTTTTGGGCCTTCTGATCTGCAACTATATAAGCCACGAAACCCAACGAGGCAGTCATGTTTATTTTGGCCCTAAACTACTTCTAAGAAACAGAAATGATTATATACTCCAAATGATCAAAATGTAAGGTTTTTTCATAATGTTTTTCTGATAGTATTTCCTTAGAACGGATATTTAGTAATTCAATCTTAAATACTATATTAATTTATGACGGTGTTCGTCTGAAACATCCAAGTTTATTATTTCAATCCGACGGAACGTTTAATTAACTTGGTTTTTGACCGTTTCTTATTTCTTGTAACAATAATTACAAGTTTCCGACTTCTTTGATGTTTCCTTCAGATGTAATTTATGAAATAAAAAAAATTATCAAAGAAAATTATTTTCTCTCGATATTTATAAAAGCTATTAATGATATAAACGTAAATATATTTTCTTTATGTATAAATTGATGAAGATTTAATTAAATTGTAAGTATCGAGCTGAGATGGCACAGACAGAACACATCTCAATCGAAGATCTCTGACAAAAATTTGAGTTTCTACATCCGTAATTTTTACTCGAACACATCTGAAGTGTATCGGCGGAAAATATCGTGGGAAAACCTGCATGTGTCAGCTGTAATTCCAGCAAACCTCAATCGAGCAGCGTGCTGGAATAATCGTATAACTTTCCTTAATAGAACATTTGCTCATTTTTTGAGATGTTATTTAAATTAAAATTTATTTGTTTTGTCTATAATTTTATTAATACTGAACATACAGAACTGATTAGAAAAACTAAGAGTGTTTGACTTGTAAAAAAACACTTCTTGTCTCAGTTGTAAAATATTGAAAACCAAGTAGCTATTATTTTGATGACAGTCTATTATTTTAATCGAAAATGCAATGTAGATAAACAAAAATTAGATTTACTTCTGTAGTAGTAAAAGCCTGTAAATTACCCGCGGCTGGGATCATCTTAAGGGATCATCTCCTTTTGAGGACAAGGCCAGGAGCATATTCCACTACGCTGCTCCATTGTGGGTTGGTGGATTCATATACGGCAGAATTTACGTATACCATGGGTTTTTCTAATAGCTCTGCTATATTTAAACTTGATTAATATATCTTTACTAGATACATATATAGTTCTTGAGTAATATATCTAAGATATTTGTCAAATTAATTTGGGTATCAATTTATTCAGATAATCTACCAAACAGCAATACTTACTATTGCTGTGTTCCGGTTTAAAGGGTTAGTGACCCAGTGGAAATACAGGTACAAGGATATAACATCATAGCTCCCAAATTTTTGTCTAAATTAAGGAATAGTTAATATATATTTTTTTATTAACAGTTTCGTCCGTCGACGTCCAAAACGCACGATTTTCCGCAAATTAATCAAATCAAAATAAATGTTATTCAAGTAGGCTTTTACAAGCACTTTTGAATAGTCATTTTACAATTAAGTGAAGCTACCACCGGTTCGGAAAGTAGATTATACCGAGAATAACCGACAAAAAAGTCAGTAGTTACTCTTTTTTAACATTTAAAAAATACAGTCATGTTAGTTAAATACAATTAATTTTCAAGCTACTAAACTAAACTACTTATATCGCGACAATTTAATGTAAAATATTCTATTTGACTTCTGTTTTCCTATGCTTATACTAAATAGATAGAAAGTCTTCATTGTAATACTTATTCTAGTAATCTCATATAGTTTTCTGAACGATCGTTTGACGGTGT
Source organism: Vanessa cardui (assembly GCF_905220365.1). Lineage (NCBI taxonomy): Eukaryota > Metazoa > Arthropoda > Insecta > Lepidoptera > Nymphalidae > Vanessa > Vanessa cardui. The sequence continues at coordinate 5,610,665 of NC_061143.1, forward strand.
GATTACTTTCCAGTTTATTATTATAGAATAAGCCATTTGGTAGGTACACTTTTATAATTGTAAGATTACATGGTATTATCGTAATATAAATAAACAATATTAAAGTGACTTTTAGAAGTGATATTTGCACCGCGAGGCTGTGGCTGTTTGTTACCAATGTTGGCGCAAGATCGAATCTTAATGTGGACAAAAGTTTGCGAGGCCCTTGTTTTTTTACTGGATATACTCCTCCTGTTATAATTTAGTCAACGATAAAAGACTAACATGTCGTCATCAAAATTTGGTTTGTATTTCACATTAACCTAAATGTAGATCTACCAGGGTAATTAAGGCTACAATATACATAAATTTGATCAAGTTATTAATTTATGGCCAGCTGTGAAAGGCTAATTAATGAACCAGTGGAACACAAAAAACCGAGCTTAAAAAGACAAAGACTCGTTTACAAGCTTCACTTCTTTGCGTTATTTGATAATTATCTATTACTATAATTGGTTTATATATACAAGTAACAAAAAGTAACATAACACCCATAAAACCATTAAAAAAATGATTTTTTCGTACTAAAAGTTGTATGGAAGAACTATTTATCTGAATCGCACTAACGTTTGTTTCTTGACCTTTCTGAACTCGACTCTCAAAAGTATGGACTGGAAATATGACATTTTTGGAATGTTTTGTTCATAACAATAATTATGGCAACAAGTATCAACTGGAATTCATAAGGGATATTTTGTATCATGCCCGTACATAAAATGATTATTAGATCAAACAAATATATAATAATAAAAATCTATTAAATAAATTAAAACAGAATAGTTAAATGTATGCCGCCACATATAAAATACCTTTTAAAATATTAACGAACAATTAACGCCAATTGAAGCAAACATAAAATGATGGCACCACAAGCATATATTTTATGAATTTAATTGATTTCTGTTTTATCGATAATAATAAATAGTTTGGAATTAAACAATCATTACGATGGCAACGGTTTTATCCACGGATTAAATTTGCGGTTATGAACAATATTTGATTATTTGCGGTAATCGCGGATTTGTTTACACGTCGACTGGCTTTATGGATGTCCGAGGGATCAGGCATTGACACATGTCTGAGTTGGTATTTAATGAACTAGCACTGTCCTCTCAGAGCTGATTCAATCTCGGTGGATAGACACTGCTTATCAAACAAATATCTGGAATGAAGATTCAAACAGAAATAAAGTAACGTAATAGTAATAACGATGTAAGTACGTTACGCGTATATTGGCTCTACGACATTTTTTTATGGTATAGGTTGGCGGACGAGCATATAGGCCACCCGATGGTAAGTGGTCACCAAGAAGGTTTGGAACATATCCCTCTATGCTGTTCCAATGTAGGTTGTCGAGAAGACAAAATTATTTATTTATTTTTTATTATTTTATGGAATAGGTTGGCGGACGAGCATATGAGCCACCTGATGGTAAGTGGTCCATCACCATAGACAATGACGCTGTAAGAAATATTAACTATTCCATCGTCACATCACACACATCGTCAATGTGCCACCAACCTTGGGAACTAAGATGTTATGTACCTTGTACCTGTAGTGACATTTCGAAGTCAAGGCATTAACTTTGATATCCGTTTGCAATTATAAGAAAATGTTACAAAATTTAGAAAGAAAAGAAGTATATATATAAATACTCCCTATTTATTTAAAACAAAACAAATAACAACCTTTGAATGAATTTGACTTCATAATACGTAGCTACTATTGGGTGTTAGACTAAATACGTTGGTTAGTATATCGTGACGGCAAACGGTATGACGCGGTTTGCTTGTACACGCGTGTACGAGTGCCACATACATATAATAATTTATATATAATTAATTGTTTTATATTATGACATTAAATGACCAATTTTTGTACATATTTATCAATTTATTTCGCTTATTTTGATAACAGTTCTAAATATTTGATTCAATATTTTTAATATATATAAATATAAATAATTATTTCAATAAACATAAATTTCAAATTATATAATTATTTTGTCACGGCTCGTCACAGTCTCAAAGAGTACCATTGACAACCAGCATTGGGTTCTAACCAACTAACTAACCTAACTTTTTTTGTCTTATAGTTAATTTCCTACAGTTTTAATTATTTTATTTGTATATTTGTTAATTTTGTCTTTCTACCAACCCACATTGGAACAGCGTAGTGGTATATATTCCAAACCTTCTCCTCAAAGGGAGAGGAGGCCTGAGGCTGTACTACAGCAGTGGGTTTGTCCGAAATAAATATTTTTTTTATTCTTATTCAATTATATTGAATAAAAAAAGATAGAAAATCATTTTAATATTTGGTATTGCGATCGTAGTTTATGCTGCCAGTAAATAGAAACAAAAGTTTGGCAATTTCCATCGTTGAAACTAATTTGACGCGTCGCATCGCGTTTCCGATGATTAAAAGGTGAACAAAATGTACCCTTGGCACTTCATTAATGCTTCGTTAGCGAACTTTTGCGTTTAACATCAATAGTTCCTGTTGTCCGTAATAACGCATACCGACTACTTTTGGTTACAAACTGACTTCAAAAATGATTGTTCTCAATTTCTATGTATACAAATATCATGCAAATGATATTTGTTTGATCTTGAGCCGATTTTTATGATTTGCGGTAAAATTTGAGAATTATTTATTTATTTATTCTTTATTGCACCCAATTCTAAAACTAAAAAATAACATTTTCATTACATATTAGTTGCATGAGGTGCAACAGGCGGCCTTATCACTATCTATAAGCAGCGATTTCTTCCAGGCAACCTTTGGGTAAAGGATTATAATGTTGATATATGGGAAGGGTACAGTAACTTTTAGTTATATGTGGTATAAATACATAATAAATATACACAATACACAAATAACAATAAATATATATAATATAAATATACATATATACTATATTAAATACATACATAAAAATAAATAATAACATAGGAGATATTAACTAAACAAGAAATTAAGAATTAAATTTTGTTAAGGTTTTATTTCCAAATATAATATTTTAATAAAGACATTTTTGCACCTGCGTTTGTTTTTCAACTTTTTCGCTTCTTTTCGGATCTTGATTCGTTATCTACTAACTTCGACTTAAATAGCTCCCAAAATGTTTTTTCGCAAATTAAACAACAACTAAAGAATGATATTTCGTTAATTTCAGTTTAGTCGTCACCACCCATAGACAATAGCTTTGTTAGAAATATTAACCATCCCTTACTTCGGGAATACGTTACCAACCTTGGGAATTAAAATGTTTTATTTCTTGTGCCGATTGTAACACTGGCTCACTCACCCCTCAAACCGAGGAACAACAATACTCACTATTGCTGCTTGGCAGATGAATATCTGATGAGTGGGTGGTACCCACTTAGAGGGGATTGCAAAAGGCCCTACCACCAATGGATAAGAGAAATGATTATTGCAATTGTCTGTTATATTGTGTGTTTTATATGATATCTGTTTGTAGAGTCTTTCAGGCAGAAAGATGATACGGCTGGAAATAATGCTACTTGTCAAATGACGTTAGATAGGGAAGTATGGGAGAAGAACATGCTGCGCCGACCCCGAATTAATTGTGATCAGGTCAGTATGATGATGATGACGATCTCTAATGTGGTGTGTGTAAGAATTAAATTTAAAGTTAAAGGTAAAAAGATCGTGGGCCGCAACATTACGATATGTAATAAGGTCTATGTGGGAAGACCGTCGTGGCTGGACATATCTCTTCTAATGGATTAATACTTTTGATACAGTATGATTAATATTGGAAGTTGTATTATTCTATTCAAAACGTATACAACATATCTGACTCATTACATAAGATATTTTATCAATATACATAATAGAAAATATCGTCGAGACAGATTTATTTATAGTTATATTAACGCAGGTGACTTCTGTCTAAACTATTTTTAGCCCACTTCTAAAAAAGGAGGTTATGGTATGTATTTTTGTAACATTGTTTCAATATAATTATATTTTAGTGTGATGACCCGTTTAGGCCTCCAAGCACGTGTAGTTAATTTCCTATGTATGTTTGTCTACGAATTTCTCGAAAAGTAAAAGTCGTATTGGGATTTTGAGCTAACTCATTGATGTCTCTGTATATCGTTCAAATTTTGCATAAATATTTTTGATAAAAGTCAAATTATGAGCCTAAATTTAATCGAGTTTTAATGGTTATTCAAAAATTTTATGAATATATTAAAATGTTAAATATTGTTCGGATTACAAGTTCAAATTTGTGTACGTTGAAATGAAAATATTCCATCGCAAAATTTGTTTAAAATTATTCATTCGAATACCAGGAGAGTTTTAAAAAAAAAAAACAAATATATTATTTTTTCCACTTCAAATATTCACAACAAAAACTGCTTCAGAAACAAAGAGTTGTCACATTTTCCGTAAGTTTAAAGTCAACCAATTCGTCCTTTGTGCACGATGTTAATTTGAAGCGTCGCATTCCGTCGACGAAAATTAGAAGCCAAAAGAAATTTACCGTTGATACAACTTAATTAACAACTCGCTACTGGAATTCACTGGAGCTCCTTTACCATTAACTTTGACAATTTTTAGGTTCCTTACGATAAATTACATTTATGTCATTAAAAGTTAAATGATATCGTGTAAAAATTGGTACTCTTTTTCTGGTTGATTTCGATCACGGCGAATTTCAAATAACGACAGTCTGAGAAGGTGATATCAAAGGTGATATCGAACATTTATTGACGAAAAAAAAAGAAAAAACAAATTTTATAACTTGCTTAAAATTTAAAATTCGAACACGGGAACGAACTCGCTGCAGTATAAGTTAGCCACTAAACTAAAGACGCTGTTAATGGTTAGTTTTTTATGTTATGTAGAGCCGGACAAGTGAACAGGCCGCCTGATTGAAAGTGGTCCCCTTAGACATTGAGACAACAAACTGAAAAGTGTATATTTTTTAGACTTAGATGGCAAACGAACAGCGTCTTTGGTCATTTCGAAGAAGTTAGTAATAAGATTACAAAAATTTTAGATTTTAATATACTTTTAAGATTTTATTCTAAATTTACAACTATATATTTTGAATGTTTCTGTTGTTGTTGCGTTTTATACTTATGTGTGATGCTAAATATAATAAAATAACCTTCCAAATAGGAGTACTGTAGTACTTCATTACTGGTGCAAAATTTATAATCTGTTTAAAAAAGGTTTTTTTTGCAATGTCTAAGCGTTGAGTGAAGTTAACAAGTTATTTTTATCGCTCTCATCACGGGCGCTGGGGATTAAGGATTTTTGCTTCAAGGAAGCGTTTTAAAAAGAAAACCTTGAGAATTAATTCATAGCGCATTCACTTTCATTACAAGCTTATTTATTATTATCTAACAAGAATATAAGATATACTTTTTATATAATATTCCAATAGTCCCTTCGCTTCGCACGCGTGGGCAAAAGTTTTTGAATTATATTTTTACCTTTTATTTATATATATTTTTTAAGTGGGAAGTTCTTCGTTCGTAGACAGAGGCACAGAACAAAGTTTATATCACTCTTTCCAAATTCAATGCGCTTGCCGACGCGACGCAACAACGTGTTCAAAATGCGTCTGGTGCCAAATTTCAAAAAAGTAAGGAACGCTTGTGTGCGAAAGGTTATATATATACAATTAGTGAGTTTATGATTTACAACACACTTAGGTTATTTCTTATTTTTTTTCCTTTTGCTTATTAAGCTCAATTAACCTTTAAACGGAAAAATAGCAATACAAAGTATAACTGTATGTCAGTAGAATAATTGGCGTGGGGGTATCCAACTAACGAACTGCACAAAAGACCTACAGGTAACATACAACTACGTGAAAAAAAAACACAAACATGAAAATGCAAGTATTTAATTCAGCATTTTCACTCGAAAAGAAATAATTTTCCGTTTCTCCGTACAAAGTGGCATGCTAATTACGTAATAATTGAACAAAAACGACTGCGCCGTCTATAATCAAGGTTTCGTATGTCCTTAAGTAATTATTGCAAATCGACACTTTCATTAGCTCTTTGACAGAGAAAATGAAAATGTTTTTCATTTGTATTAAGAATACAATAAAAGACCTATGTCAACACGAGCTTAATTATAGACAACTGGTCGAAAATATTGATTTAAAATATTTTTTTTTAATTCATAAATAGAACAAAGAAATTATAATGTTGTATATTTATGGTATAATTTAAGCCTATGTCGACATGAGTCAGCATGTAAAATTCATTGAAATTAACTGAAACGCAGGTTTTAATCAAAGCAAACAATACTTAGCTTTCATGTGCTTCAATTCTTGCTCGGCAGTGAAAGAAAACATAACGAAGAAACCTAAATGGGTCAGTCAGGGCCGTAGCCAGGATTTCATTTCGGGAGGGGTTCGTGCTCCAGGAAAAAAAGCAACAGGTTTATTCTATAATAAGCATAAGTATATTAAAATTATACATAATTTATACATATTTATTTAAAAGACAACCGACGACTTATTTTATGTTATAGGGGGCAAACGAGCATGAGGCTCACCTGATGGAAAGTGATTATCACCGCCCATGGATATATGTGGGGCTTGCAGGTGCTTTACCGGCCTTTAAGGAAAGAGTACGTTCTTTTTTTTAAGGTTCCGAAGTCGTAGACATTTTGTCTTGAAAATCGTGCCGTTGTGGATTTTGGAACATTAAGGTGGAGCGGGTGAAACTTTAAATTTTGACAAGATGTACGAAGATGAAATTCAGCAGCCGGGAGTAATCCGAACAATGCCTCCGAAAATTTTCCATGAAATATTCGGTATAAGGTGAAGAGCGATCTAACATCTCTACGCAAAGCCAAAGGATCAAGCAGGTCGAAAAGGGCTTGATCGTCGATAATTCGAACCGCTCTGCGTTGGATAGGGACAAATGGAAGGAGCTGGTATTGGGGAGCAGCCGCCTAGAGGTGTGAGCAATATTCCATGTGGGGTTCAATTTGTGCCTTGTATTGTTTAAGACGATGCGCCGGCGTGAAATAATGTCTTGGCTTACTGAGCACACCGAGCTTTTTTGATGCCAATTTGGCTTTGCGTTCCAATTGACTGCGGAACTGAACGAGGCTCGAAATATCCACGTCAAGTATTCCAATACTAGCTGTAGCTGGAGATACGAAAAATGGTCATTATTTTAGCGTCTAACGCGCAAACTTGCCTCATTTCGGGGTTGAAGTGGACTAATTTTAGGGGATGTCCCAAACTACTAAGTGAGCCTAAGGGATTGCTAAGGGAGAGTACTTCCCCGCTATCAGATATTTTAATAGCAAAATAGCAATCATGGATGAACTAAGTTTATTACCGGCCCCTGAATGACACTTTGTTTAATTAAGACTCGATTTCAGACATAAGTTTGTTCCGGTTTTCTCCTACGTTTTCCCGAGAAATATTAGCCCGGCCGATGTACGAGGTGTCTACAGTACTGTCGTCTGCATAGCGGTGAATGTTACAGATTTGCAACAAGTCACTGATATGCAGAAGAAACAGAGTGGGTGATAGAACGCAGCCTTGCGCAACATAGGCATTAACGAATTTGAAATCAGAGTCTGCACCATATATAACGGCTTCAATGTTCCGACCTGCCAAAAAGCTGGTGATCCAATTGCATAATTTCCAAGGAAGCCCATAGGAAGGGAGCTTCGAAAGATGCGATTTGTGCCATACACGATCGAATGTCTTCTCTATGTCCAGACTGGCCGCCAATGCCTTCCCCTTGCTCTCAACTGCTTCCGCCCATCTATGACTAAGGTAATCCAGAAGATTACTGGCTGAACGATCCCAACGGCAACGAAATAAGGAGGTGATAGCTATTGGCCTATAATTGGACGGGTCTGGGCGGTTGGTCTTTTTAGGGATAGGATGCACCAAAGTAGTCTTCCAAGAGTTCGGCTGCTTCCGTAGTCAGCGACTATTCGGTAAAGAGTGCGACTATCCGTTTTTTAATAATATAGTATGAATATTCCCAATAAAATATACAGGGTTATTGGTAATTCGACGTATATCCGTTAGGAGGTGATAGGGGTAACTATTTGCAATAATTTAACCCATATATGCATCATCCAAAAGTGAACCAATTTTGAGTTATCACGTTTTTTCGCTTTTTTCAAAATTTGTCAAAAATGCAAATTCAAAAATTTATTTAAAAAAAGTATGAATTAAAATCAATTTTTTTCTTTTGTTTTTTAAAAACGATTAAACACTGGATATTTGTCAATATTTAAACAATAATTATCGCTCCAAATTTAAAAATGCGAGACGGCAAACGAAATGATTTTTTTTTCTTCAAAAAGCCTTCAAACTAAAAAAATATATAAAACTTGGCCGGCAGATTATTTTAAAAACATAACCGTTTTCTTAGCTTTCCAAAATTGTATAAAAAGAAGGAAATTATTTCAAATCAATCGAAATAAAATGATCAGAAAGGACGCTGGTGGAAATTCGTAGTCGAACATGAACGAATTCGTACTAAACGAGAATACGAAGAAGTCCGGCATGATGAGGATATGATTATTACTGCCTCTAGTCTTTGCGTAAAATGATTCATTTTGTTTAAAACGGCTTCATTTTCTGAAGAAATCAATAAATACATACATTTTGTTTGTTTAATTAGCGCAAATTTTTTTTTTGATAATACGATAGCGGTTAGGTAAAAAATTTCGGGGGGGGTTTGAACCCCCAAAACCCCCGCCTGCCTACGGCCATGGGGTCAGTTAACAATCAACCACGTGTTTGATCAGCACTGGAACTGCTTGATGGGTATGGATTAACAACAGTAAGAAGAAACGTCTTCTCCATCAGTCAGAATAAGATTTAAGCGATATTGTAATCACTAAGCCGAGATGGCACAGAATGATTGCGGTTTCAAACCCAGGCAAGCACAACTGAATTTTCACGTGCTCATTTTGTGTTTATAAGGAAAATATCGAATAAATCTGCATGTGTCTAAATATAAATTCTGCCAAATGTGTATTCCGCCAAACCACATGGATCAGCGTGGTGGAATATGCTCCTAACCTTCTTCTTAAAGGTAAAGGAGACCTTAGCCCAGCAGTTAGAAATTTACAGGCTTGTTTGCTTGGCATGTTTATTAGTTAGTAGGAAATTACTAATTCAATCAGCGACTTTTAAGATTACCAGCTGTAGCCTTCAACGCCAGAACCTAATTTGTATAGCATCACCCTTTGTTTAAGATCTATAGACAATGACATGAGACAAGATTTATTGTCATATACACGTGGAGACTCGACATTATGTGAAAGTTCACAATGGACTTTGCTAATGCTTTGGCTAGCGCGATAACCTCATAACTTAATACGCCAAAGCACAGGAAAATAACACTTTCCATTATAAATAGTCACTCATTTTCTTACCCTAATTTGCAGTAAAGGTTTACAGAAAGTATTTTAAATCAAATTTTTCAAGTAGTTTCATTTTCACATATTGGACATACTTTGGGTTCATCATAATAATTCTCTTAATTACAAATGACGAATATTTTAAATAACTTCACCTCTCGTAGGGCATAATATGGCTTGTTATATTTGTCAAAATTTGATCTAATTGATAGACCTTTAATGATCAGGTTGCTTAAATTTAATGATGTTTTTGTCAAGAAAATATAGATCGCGGTGAGTGCAAACGCAAATAAACTATCTTTCTCTTTCTCTGTTTCTTTTCTCTCACTCTTATATCAGATAGAATATTAAATTCTACTGACCGGAAAGAGTTCACGATGTGATCAGACAAAAATTTTACGTGCATTCCTAAGCACGATAGTGTAAACAGTGAACACCAATATCAACTTCCAAACTACTGTTTGCTTCCCTTATAACTTTCATTCTATTAACATATTCTTTGAACTTAATACTTGATATTGTGCATTAAGCTATAGTATTGCTAGTTGGAGATCGAAAACCTCGAGACAATCAAATATTTAATCATTATAGTAGACCTACATTGATATATCCTTTGTACCCATTTAAATAATGCTTCACTAATTCTTCAAATACGATAGCCAATATAAATCTCCTTCTTCTTCCTAGTCGTTTCCTCATTACTGAGGGTCGTGACCACCATGCGTGTGACTCTTCTGAACACTTCGCACCACGTTCTTCCAGTCATTCCTATTCTGTGCCATTCGTAGGCACGCCTGGGCACAGGATCCGGTGGCCGTCTTTACCGTGTCTATCCACTGGGACGGCGCTCTTCCTCTACCTCTCTTCCCCTCCACGTGGCCACCAATTATAAGTTTTTCCAGGCTGTCCTCCTGCCTAGCCACATGGCCAAAGAAACGAAGTATAGTTAGAGTAGTAAAGGTGGCAACGTATATAATAACATGCATTATTCGACCAGCTAAATTCCAGTGAATTTATTAACTAAAATATAGTCACCAATTTCATTCATAAAACATTTACATATTTCTAGTCCATATCATACCCCTTATAAAGTATTCCTGCCAAGGGTAAACAACGCAAGTTTAAGATATTTATTCAAGCAACTTATTTATCTGACGTAATGAACGAACCCAATGACCCTTGCGGTATTGTTGAGAGTAATGTTAGTAAGTTTGTGGATTGTACAATAGCTGGAGGTGACGACGGTTGATATAGGTTTGGTATTCAAACTTAATTACTAAAGCAAGTGCGTTCTATGTACGAAACTGAATTCCAGTGAACGCTATCCCGCACAAATTTTTGCCACAAAATTAAGATAACCATTAAAATGTACCCTTAGTCGTACAAATGTGGGAGGCATTTAAATATTTATATCTCTTTTTTTATTTTGCTTATTTACGAAGTTTTCGTGGAACAGAAATGAAATCTGTTTTTGAATTTCGATACATGAAATTTATATCCACACTAAATAGCTATTTATAGATTCAACAACTTATGTGGTGAACTTCAAGTAGTACTGGTACATGACCACACAAAATGGAGTTTAACGTTTTCCAGGCAAATATGTATGTGTGTTACTTTATTCTACCACAATTAAATATCTGTATAGAATTGGATGAATAGGTTATCGAAATAATCCTTACATAATCCCAAATGATACTGGCTATATATTCGTGGAAAAAAGTTATTATAACATTTTATTTATCAATGAATATAATTTATCGTAGACGATTCGAACGTCGAAATAATTATCATATCCTGCGGTTTTATTTTATCACGGATTCAAAAATGCACCTCACAGATTCGCTATCTGACTCGTGACCAAATAACAAACATTTGTTCAAATATTGGACGTAATATATTTATGATAACGATTTTTATGTCACCAACCGCGTGATATATTCCAGTTTCATAACTCTTTGAAATAGCCAATTTATACAGACGTCATGAATCAAGTCTGAAAATCTGAAACGTCTACAATAATTTTTCTGTGAATATATTGTACACAAAACATGATTGAACACTGAACAGATTTCGATTGCTATTGGACCATTATAGAAAAATTGATAAACAATAAATTTCCTCGTTATTTAAAAATGGGAATATTGAAGGCATATCAATAAAATAAATCAGTAAAACAAATTCATTACTAAACTCTTCACCTTTAGTGGTAGGGCTTTGTTTGGTGGTGGTGTTCGTTTGTGGTCTGTGTGAAAGAATGATCCATTTATCTTATATAAAGTAAAGTAAAGTAACAGCTTGGAAATTTCCCACTGTTGGGTTAAGGCCTCCTCTCCCATTGAGAAAGTTTACGGGGTATTTAAAGTAGGGAGGGTTTGGAACATATTCCACCACGCTGTTGTAATGCGGGTTGGTGGAATGCACATGCGGCAGAATTTTGATGAAATTATACACATGCAGGTTTCCTCACGATGTTTTCCTTCACCGCCGAGCACGAGATGAACTATAAACGCAAATTAAGCACATATATAGTGGTGCTTGCCTGGGTTTGAACTCTGAATCTGGGTTAAGATGCCCGCGTTCTAACCACTGGACCATCTCGGCTCTCATATGTTATATGTTGCCTTCAAATAACAATACTGAGGATTGTAGTGTTTTGGTTTTGTAGGGTGAGTGACTCAATGTAACCATAAGAGACAACTCATCTTCGATTCCAATGATGATGGCTCATTGGCAACAATGGCTTCTTACAATATTATATTTTAATGGAGATATTTATTATCATATGTCTTCTTTAGTGTTTTTACGTTCACGTATCATTAACCCAATTATATAGGTGTGACAACAAGGTAATCGCGTACGAATAAATAAGTAAACTCTTTTCTTTGTCGCATCGCCAAAATTGAAAAAAATTGTCTACCTCCGTGGTCGAGTAGTGTGTACACCGGTTTTCATGGGTCCGCTACTCCAAGGTCCCGGGTTCGATTCCCGGCCGAGTCGATGTAGAAAATTCATTAGTTTTCTATGTTGTCTTGGGTCTGGGTGTTTGTGGTATCGTCGTTACTTCTGATTTTCCATAACACAAGTGCTTTAGCTACTTACATTGGGATCAGAGTAATGTATGTGATGTTGTCCAATATTTAATGAATATTTATTAAAAACTTGAAATCTCTACCAGCACATGTGTTCCCTTCCACTTATAACCTAGGCTCTTTTACACGAAGTCTGAAGAGGCATCTTGAGGGTCGGCCACTTGTGCATTATTTAACTGTACTGGCCGTCTTCGCGTTTGGACTACCACTGACAACATGGTGTGACAACATGAGTCATATGCCTACCCGGATTACGTAATATATATGTGTGTATCTTACTTTATATGACGCATATATCGATTTGTTTCGTGATGATCAAAAGTACGGCGCACATTAGGTAGTATTTAAATACATTTAAATTATCATAGCTAGAGATTTTAATAATTAGTGAAAAATTCATTTACAACATAGCTATGTTGTATACTGTGTAAAGTAAACAAAGTCAAAATAAAAATATACATCTGTTTTTGTTTTCATTAGTATAATATTACTAATTAAAGTTTATAAATAAATTTTAATTGCAGATGTGCAAAAATTCGTTATTCAATTAATTAAATTCCGCTAAAGATATTCGTTCATTAAAGGCAATTATTTTTTATCATTGTCTTAGAAAAGGTGAAGAAACGTCAGTTATCATTTGCGAAATTTTGTAAAAAAATTCATCGTCTTTTGTGAAATGAAATTAATTTCGCTTTGATCATAGAAAGATTATTTACGGGGGTGTCTGTCAAGAATTAACAATGATTGTTGTAGAAATTTACCTAAAAATTCCTTTAACAGGTTATTTAATAGAAGTGTATTAAAAATTTTGTAGTATTAATAAGTAGCTTAGGAGGCCCAGTGCTTAGAATGTATATATCTTAACAGATGATTGCGAGTTCAAACCCAGGTTAGCATACTTGAGTTTTCACGTGCTTAATTTGTGTTTATAATTCATCTCGTCCATCATGAAGTAACCTGCATATTGAAATAAAACTAGTTATAACGGATTTGAATCGCGTATAATAATTGTTTTTGGCATCCCGAGCACTTTACAGCGTTCGTGGTCTCGGCTAGACAAACGCTGCTCGAAACGTCGTAATACTATATAAATCCCCAAAATCTATATCAATAGCATAGGTCACATTAATATATAAGATATAAGAACAAATTATCAAAAAACATTCAAGATTTTCACACACATTTCAAATTTAATTAATTTCAATCAGATAAAAGTGAAAAATGTAATTGCCATCTTAAGATATAAAGGGTACCAGTTTTAAAAAAAATTATTAACTTGGCAAGGTTCTATATGTTAGATTAAACCAACAAGAGAGGTCCATTAGATACATATATTACGGATCACTGAAGATTGCGTGTTCAAATATAACAGTTAATGTGTTATTATAGTCAGAGCCGGATTAAGAGGTCTTGGGGGCAACAAAGAGCCTCTCATTATTATCCAAATAAATTCAACAATTTGCGAACATTTCAGGGATTGAATAATTAAGACAAATAAAACTATTTTTAAGCGACTTCAAAAAAAGGAGTGTTCTCAATTCGACCCGTATATATATATTTTTACCCTATGAATATTTTATATCATTTTTAAATGTTTTAATTAATTACTACAATAACTTTCATCTCACTTAACTTGGTTTTTACATAACATAAATGTTGAAATAAAGTAGTTGTAAAGGATTTGAATCGCATATATTAATTATTTTTAACATCCCGACGTTTCGAGCACTTTACAGAGTTCGGTTAGACTACCCGTGACCACGTAATATACGCGATTCAAATCCGTTATAACTAGTTTTATTTCAATGTGTAATAATCGCGAAAATTTAAGACAACATAACATAAATGTTATTTTCACTTCTAACTCTTAATAATTAAAAAAATATGTATTTATGTTTGTCCGCTATGCGATGTTAAACCATTGATTCGATTGTGATGAAATTCTAGTGGGTGTTTTGTATTCATTCGCAGAAGTTCAAAGACCAACCGAATTTTACTTAACTCAGTGCAATGGTTTGTATTTTGACTTTGAAAGAACAACAGACAGACAAATAATACTTTCGATTTTTCTTGTAAAAAAGAATACTAGCAATGCCACAAATTAATTAATTTACTCTTTTTAAGCTTATCACTTATTTTAGGATTGAGGAACAATATTTCAAGGTCAGGATCGCTCCTGCAACTTTTTACATCGCTAGACGCCAACCATTGTGCTATTAACGTTTCAATTTATAATAATACTTAATTATTTTATTACATAGCGATTACTCTCACTTATTACGTTCATTGTGAAATAACAACACACACACACAAATATAATACAACATACAAGTCAAAGTCTTATGGCGCATGTTTCCCTTCCGATTTTCCTTAACATCTTATCCTGTTTAAAACTCACAATAGATGCATATTGTCGGCTCTGTGTATTGAAATATAACAATAGCTCGCAAACAATGCGGTTGCCCACATTAGTGCTGTATCCGGAGCGATGTATGTGTTTAATATACGTATGAATATGACAAACGAATTGTATTCTTTTTCGTTTTACGTTTATTATTAATTTGTGGGCATAAGTAGGGCTTTAATTAATAATGGTGTTGATACAAAGACTCGAAGAGTATAATTGTTAATTATTTATGTAGGTTACCTTTATAATGCCTACATGCCATGACATGCCTTTGATATCTCAACGATTTATGTGATACGTCATTTTCTTGTATCTCTTGTTGTACGTCTTCTCGTTCTTGACGTCACTAAAGCAGTTCATAAGTCCTCGGTTTTTCATAATCCAAATGAATACAGATCACCCTTTTTGGTAAAAAGACGTTTGTTTGTAAGGGATCTCCCAATTTTATCTTCTCTGTCACAGGAAGAAAATTCTATGTACACAGTTTGTACGTCTCGGCTAACTCGACTTTTTTATGCTTCTTGTGATCCATGTACCAAGTACTCTTTTAGTCTTTCCCTGTAACTTAAGCACGAATATGACGGTTGCAAGTAATTTTTATTTTATCCAATCCGAGGTCATTTTATTTTTAACATATATATCCCCATCTGAAGATCAGATCAGAATGGACGACTTATATTATTATTGGCAAACTTGGCAAAATCTGAACAGATTCCCAAAAACAATTCTGATAATCAAAGTAAACTTGTGAAATACCTTCGTTGTATGAATAATAATAATCAAGTTTCAAGGAACCTTGAAGGATTTCACAATTCGTCGTTTTTATTCCTAATGACGTCATTATATAATCAAACTTCAGGATTAACAAAAGATGACAAATATGTCCTTTATTTGAAATGACCTCTTCCACAATATTTTAAGGTTAGGTTTATCGAATGTATAGTATTGAGGCCTGACGCTAAGGTTGCTGTTGTTTTGATGTAACCCAAATTTCTCACGTTAATCCTACATCAGTCAAGCTTCGCGAACACCAAGTTAGCCTGAGCTTCCATAGCCAGTAGGGAATACTTCAGTGGTTTGAATAGACATATTTAGGTACAATAATAATCTACTTCTCTTAACTCCGAATCACTTAAAGTTTAAACAAAGTGGTTAAATCGTCCTGCAAAGACAGCATCGTAAGCCATATTCATGACTATTGTGTTTGGGTAAGAAAGTAGTAGAAAGTAATAAAAATTTGCTACCGATGTAAAATATAAACGTTTCCTTATTTTCTGAATGAAGTTCAAATGTTTACGTAATAAAATAAATGCTGACAAATAAATAGATATCCATTGAAATGTCTGAAACATTTTTCTAACATGCAAAAAGCCCTCATCATTTTCGAGAGAAATCACGTTTTAGACGGCAAAAATAAATGATCGCGTTTAACAATAGCCTGCCATCGAGTATTCAGACGCCGTCGTCGACTAAGCCGCCTAAAAATTCGCTTAATTCTATTCAAGAATTTTTCTTTTCATTTTTACATCAGGTGGAAGTTTTAAAAGATTTCAATTTTTCATGAAATATTTTATCGACGTCATGAAATTAATAAGAGAATTTCATATTAATATAAATTTCATATTCTTCAAGTGAAACTTCTATGTAGTTGTAGTTTCTAGTAGGTATGTTTGAAAAGCATAAATCTTATACTAAGTCTTGAGTATTTCTGCTTCGCCAATCTGTATTAAGTCTTTATAATTCAACTTGCTTTAACGTAGCTAAATAAATAAATACAATTATATTATATTGAAATAAATTATTACTTGAAACTATGATTTAGCGCTGGCCTTGCCGTTTAGATGCTAATAGTTATAGGTTCAATTCCCGACAGTGCCAAATTATTATAGCGAAGTATTTGCACGCGACTTGATATCTGCTAAAGCGTTATTTTACTACAGGCGATGTTTCTATCTCTTTTTTTGTCTATCTGTTGCTATTGTATGCAGTTTTTTTCAGTTGTCAGGTGTAAGTTATAAATAAATTATACAAAAGACTATTTTCTTTCATGGGCTTCGAGCTTGCTACATACAACATTCCGTCAAATTCGGTTCCGTAGTTTGATTTTGAAAGCGCAACAGATAAACAGACAAACAGTACCCTACTTTCGCATTTACAACATCAATATTGATTATCAAAATTATTTTTTTATTTCTGTGATAATTCAGAAGAGACGTTAATATACATTTTTTTATAATTATCATCAAACGTTTAAACGTACGTTAAATTTTTTATTTTATTGTGACTATTATTGAACACAATCATCAAACATTTCTACAAAAAAAATCTAAATTTGGAATCAATATTTTGCGCCTCACTATTTTATATACACAATAATCAAAGGAAAGCATCAATAATAAAATTTTATTTAAGTTTCATATGTTGGTTCTATAAAAATCAGTTTCTGAATTTTTGCGGCTAGTTTTTTTAACGATGAAAAAGGGGTGCGAATGTGCTTGTACCGACTATAAAAATTCTAAGTAAACGATTTGAAGAGCAGTCGTTCACTGAACAGGCATTACTATACTATTTAATCGTTATATTTCTTAGTTTAATAATAACTATTTATATGTTTAAACTCGCACTCATCTTAACCGATATGGGTTCAAACCCATGTAACCGAATTTTCATGTGCTTACTTCGTATTTACATTTCATCCTGAGCTCGGCAGTGAAAGAAAACGTCGTCAGGAAACCTGCATTTTTCTAATTTCAAAAAAATTCTGCCCCCTGTGAACTCACCAACCCGCACTGGAGCAGTTTGATGAAATATGCCCCTAACCTTCTCAATAGCAAAAGAGGCGTTAGCTCAGCAGTGAAAAATAAAATTTACAGGCTGTAACATTATACTATATATATTATAATCTACTATTCACAAAAATACTATTAACAAACAAACACAATTATATTTAATAAAAATAACAAGAACATAAAACAATAACTTTAAACATGCATCTGAAATCAATCTTTTTATCCTCTGCCTCAACTAATATGGCCGTCGCCTGCCCGCCTGTCAGATATCTTCTGCAACGCTTCGTCGTATGTCCGGTGATGTTACTTGATTATCGTTCAACAATATATTAATATGATAAATGGGGAAGTAACTCTTTCTGTCTGTCTGTCGCTCTTTCACGACCACACCACTAAACCGAATATCTTGAAATTTGGTATGAAGAAAAATTTTAAATCCAACAAAGGAGATTGCCTCACACATGACCATGACAATGCGAGCGAAGTTGCGTGCAACTACTAGTATTTCATATATAGTAACTATGTTTGGATAGACTGTCAAAGTTGAGAACGCGAGATAAAATAGTGGAGAACACAAATAACACGCACACCAAGATAATGAATTTGGGTCGTTTGATTTAGTTATTCTCTGATACGACAATTCATATACATATTTAAATAATCTAAGAATATTTACATAAAATCTACCTATCAATTTATTTTATCAAAACATAATTAGTACGCTTACTGAAAATGACACAGTACTTATTAGACGATCAAATAGATAGGTCTAAAAATTACGGTAAAAGCCTTAACATATTGGAAACAATTTATTTTACTTACAGAATACGATTTCTGTTTAAAGATTAACTTATATAATCTGAGTATAATTTCCTGAATTTTAATATGGAGAAGGTAATATAATCGAACTTAAATGCTTCTAAACATATATATCATACATAAGAAACATTTATTTGATGTACACACACATTCAAATGTTACTTACTCGTAAATTTGATTTTTATAAACTCCACTAAATTTAAAATTAGTAATCTTCGTTAATTAATTCGTAGACAATATGTTGAAAACCATAGCATATATTTTGCCCTATACTTGAAGTGGTAGGTGAACCTAATGTCGAGTCGAATATCGGCATTTACAATGCAAACGAGTCGTTTTTAGACGACTTGTAATGTAGGCCCGAATGTGATTTCGTTTGCCTTTTTCGTACTGACTATGAAAATATATATTTCTATAATTTCACCTTCGAAACATTTTAACATACGTAATATCTTCTATGCTTCACTTGGTGGTAGGTGTTTATGTAAGTGCATCTAGGTACCATCCATCATCAGATATTCTAGCGCCAAACAGTACAGTTTAACAGTACTACGTTACGCCTTAGCTCCAAATTTGGTGGTGCACTGGCGTATGACTTGTTAAATGTTTATAACAACGCTGTCTGTAAATGGTGAACACTTTCCATCAGAGAGCCAAATGACCTGTCTACGCGTACTGCACTAAAAAAAAGTAAGCCTAAACAATATTTGCGGGTTACACCAAAGGCAAAACTAAGTTTTCATATATTTAAATTGTCTGTATGGTTAATTGTATTTTATAGTCTAAGATTAATATGAAATTTTGATTTTAAAGGCTGTACTTCATACAACTCACTTTTCAATACATTTTAAGCATCCATACAAATTCTTGTTATACATGTTTTTGCGATTAAACAACGTGTCGCGCTGAATTTACAGTAATATGTTTTTTTATAGTCATACACGTGGCAGAAGTTACGATATGTAGTATAAAAAAAAAGTAATTATTTAACTTTTTAAACTTATATATAATTTGATCACACACACCTCTTGCGAAGAACATTCGTATTATTATTACTGTACACAGTATTTTTAAGGTTATTTTCTTAATGGCATTAGTACATACAGACTATAAAAGCTTTTAATTTGTTTACGCACAACCCTACGAAGCACGCTTTCCGGTAAGTACATTTAATAATATAGAAATGTCTAGAATAGTCCGTTGTTCCGTAGAAGTTTACGTCAGCGGTGAAGGGTAAATTCAGGGATGCGAGACGCGAGGTCTTCGCATACCATCAGGTCTTGCTTGTTCTTTACCAAGAGTGCATATAATCACCAATGTTCAGCTGGACTTTATAAATATGTTAAAACAAACCATTTAGCCAAATGTTCCGTAGGACGGCTACAATTGTGTGTTACTATCAACAAAAATATATATTTTCCATTTCTGAAAACAAATGATAAACTTAAACTATTTTATGTGATTATTTACTTTACCAATCTATAATAATGATTGATTAGTAATCTTTCAATTAATAAAACCACTATCATAATTCTGAATAATGTCCGAAAGAAAATAAATAAAAAATAATACACCATTTAGGAAAATATTTATCGATACATTCGTGGTTGAACAAAACCCAGTAACATTTCGCTTTAATCAAATTTAGTGTAATATATTTATTTTTCTTAAATCATCAATAATATTTTTTGATAGAAAACAATAACGCTTAACTATACAAATAAAACTAATCCAACACAATTGTACTTACGATACAATATAAATACAATTTATTGAACGCCCATGAAACTAAAAATAAAATATAGAAAAGTAAGATACACAAGCGTCCTTATCGCTTAGACAGCGATCACTTCCAGGCAACCTTAAGGCGGAGTAAAGAAAATTGTAAATAAACGTGGAGTGTACAATTTCTTAAAAAATACATTTATAAATAAATTGCTTAAATTTTTGTTTAGGTAAGTACCACCCACTTGCCATATATTCAACCGCTAAGCTAGTATTGTTGTGTTCCGGTTTGAAAGTAACTACAGGAAAATAACATCCCAACACCTAAAATTGGTGGAGCATTAGATGTTTACTTCAATTTCATTCTTCATCCATTTGATGACCATTTGATTGGATTCATTTGAGCATATGACCACCTGATGGTAAGTGGTCACCAACGCCCGTAGACAATGGCGCTGTAAGAAACATTAAACATTCCTTACATCGACATTGCACTACTAACCTTGTGAATTAAGATGTTATGTTCTTTGTGCCTGTAGTTACACTGGCTCACTCACCCAATAAACTGGAACACAACAATACTAAGTACTGATATTTAACGGTAGAATTTCTGAGGAGTGGGTGGTGCACTGCCCTGGTACAAAGTCCTACAACCAAGAAAATCGTCGGTTTACCAATGCAGTAAACAAGCACGTAAATACGTTAAATATAAACACCACTGAAATAAATAGTTTCAAACGATCCATTTGTACATTGCAAGAAGTTAAATAATAAATCAAACTACCTGTCCCTTTTTCGCACAAACATTAGCATATCGTGGAGGAAATGACAAAACATCAAACCGGCGTGCACTGCGTCTAGGAACATTCTAGTTCGTATTCACTTGTAACGAAATGTTTATGTAAGGAAGTAATGCATCGCACTGAAAAATTGCTGATAATAATGTCATGAGACATGGTATTTAAACGAAGAAACTAAATACGGTAATATATTTTTAAATGCCTCGTTGGCATAGCGGTTGTTTGAAATAAAAGTTTGGAACTTCTCAGTTTGGAAGTGACTGTTTACATTATCGTGCCTCGGAGAGCGCGTAAGACTTCTTGCGGCCGAACTCCATCCAGTCATGTCTGGAAGCCACATCGGTTCATGAGACCTGCATATAGCTAAGCTTATGACAACGTGGTATCCATAGTTTCTTGCTGGTTCTTCTCGGGAGAATCTACTTTCCGAACCGGTGGTAGCTTCACTTAATTGTAAAATGAAGATAGAAAAGTGCTTGTAACAGCCTACTTGAATAAAGTTTATTTTGATTTTGTTAGTGACGAATGGTTCTCAAAACCGTAATAAATTTTTAATAATTATGATGTACATTTTTATACTATTTTAAAATCATTATAAATTTTTAATATTGAAATGAGAATTGTTAACAAAACTCACTTCGTTGACAGAAGTCTGAAGTATATAATTACGTCAATCTCCTGCACTGCCTTAAGACGTTCAATCGAGATATGCTCGAGGTACCTTCGTCACGGCATGCTCGAAAGCGGATTTTGTAATTAACATACAACTTTTTTTCTATTTCCATTTACATTTCCAAAGTAAATTCCATTTACGTCATAAAAAATACGCCATAAAATTCAAACACATGCTGTTTGTGTAACAGATAGAACTTTTAATAAAAAAATGTCATAATTATATTTATGACACGGCTTTGACGAGCCAATATACCAAAGTGAAATATCACTGGATCTAGTTAATAAAAACAAATATTTTTATGCGTACCCGGAATAAATTCGACGAATTTAGATCTATGAATTTTTTGTGCATGATGTTTTAGTTTAAAATACGGTGCGGTCGTCAAATCACAAAGAACTAAAAACATTCAGCATTTTAAACCTTACATTGAAATACGTGTATATGTAATTCTTATTTAGCTTCTTGATTAACTTAACAATTTATGTAATATAAGTACTATGATTAGTACTCATCAAAACCTGGGCACCGCCTTCAAACAATTTCGTAGTACAAAGGTTTTAATAAAAGGCATAACAATATAATTAGCTTACAAAAATTAAACAGATAAAAAACAAAAAAAATTCTACCATCGATTTTCGATTGTTCTTAACATAATCTAATCACCAAACCATACGTATTGAAGTATAGTTGAGCTGACTAAATAAAACACAATGAATTTAAAAAATTTAAACATATACAAATAATCATTTACAATTATATATTTCTTTTTCTTCTCATTAATTATTCTATAGCCTCAGCAATATACTGTTCTTGTTGTACGGTTGATATGTGAGTGAGCCAGTGTAATTACAGAGGCAAGGTGATGTAATTAGGAATTTATAAACTGTGCCTCTGCCTATGGTTACTACTTACCAACCGACAGCCCATTGAGGTTATTTTCAATTTAAATAACCTCGTCTATTATAACTTGCCTCATACATTAATAATATTTTGTAAGTAAGTCTTAATAATTATAACATAAAAATGTATAAATGTCCAGGGAATTTTTTAACGAAATCTGATAATTATGATTTAATTACAATAATTATTAATTCAACCTTAAGATTTTGTTCGAGAATAAATACGAAACTTATAATGAGTGTACTCTACGCGGCTAATAGAGTTTTAACCCTCGTGAAGTTTCCATGGAGCGTTTCAATTTCTCTTAGGATTTCATACGATCCCCTTGGAGTGGTTTCCAAATATGGGGCTGCATATAACTGAGATTTTCAATAAGCGGACCAATATATATGGAGGACTACTGCTCTAAGTCAAGTTTTATGAGTTATCGAACAAATACATCTGCAATGGTGCGATTCTCCCCATATCTATAATCGTAGATTTTCTTTTAAAAATATTTCTAACTCATTGCATTAAAAATAAATTAAAAGTGTATTTATTAATATTGTCCTTTCACTTACGACTTTAAACATAATTGTTCAGAAGAATGTCTTCTTCTTTCGAATGTAAAATTATGTTAATTATGTCCGAAAGAGAAAGCAAAATATAGAATAAATATACAGTCAGCATATAATCTGTTCAAGTAGGCTTTATACAAGCACTTTTGCCTGCGGCTTCGCCGGCATATGTGACAATAATCTGTCTCTGTGCTAAATTCATTTTAAATTTCTTTAGATGTTCTGGCGTAATTGAGTAAAAATCATACATCCATCGAAACTTTTGCATTTAAAATATTAATGATATAAAATTGTTCTTCCAGTGTTGGAAATTTGATCATAATTAACTAATTATTATTGAAAAATTCCCTATCCCGAGCGATTCTTTTTATACTCTTTTCAAGACTATTTTATTAATAATACGATCGTTAATAACTGCCACAAAAAACAGTTCACAAATAGAGGGGAAAAAGATATAGCATAGCTGTTACTCGTAAACTCCGATGGACATTAAATAAAAAATTGTTCAATGGAATTTATAAAATAACCATTTTCTACATCACTTCAATGCACCACCTAATGGAGTTAAGATGTTGGCCCTTGTATACTGGCTCACTCAAACCGGAACACTACAATACAAAGAATTGCTCATTGGCGGTAGAATATCTGATGAGGGTGTGCCTGGTGAGTAACCTACCCAGACGCACAAGCCCTAAAACCATGTATATATGTACACTTCTTATACTAATTTTTTATCTCATAAAAATACATAAATACAACATTCATTCATCAGTTTATCTTTTATTTTCTTGAAATTGAATATTAAACTTACACAACTAAAAGATTTCTCGGTCAACACTCTTTGTGATGAGTCTCAGCGAAGTTAAATCATTTCTTGTTTACAAAGAAATTTACAGTCAGACAAACGAATGTTACGAATTTAATTTACGTTTAATTTAATGTCTGCTTTATTAAAGAGTAATTAATGAGTACAATTTCAGAGCTGTAGAGAACCGTGAAACAGGACCGGATTTTGGAGAAGAGGTGTTAAGATGGTCTTGAAACAAAGCTAATAAAATCAGGGCAGTGTAAAACCATCAACAACAAATATACTTTCACTTGTAATTATAATTCTGTGTTTTTGACATTCAATTGTTTTCAATGAAGTTGTGCGTAGGTTATTTTTATGTATAACTTTCGGTAACGTACTTCCAAAATGTGGAAGTGTGTTTGTGAAGAGAAAAGGAAATATGTGTGTGTGTGAGTATGTGTGTGAGAGAGAGAGAGAGAAACAGAAAAATGTTCAGCCTTTGACTGTACTAGAGTTGATAAAATGATAGTTGCTACACATCATATTTGAATACTGTAAGACTTTTCTTAAATTATCTTTTTTCATGTACATTTTTGGTTATGTTTCATCGGTGAAGTATGACGTCACACGGGCGTGTGTTTTGGTAGAAAAATCTGCCACATATGTGTCCACCAACCCACAATGTACCTGTGCGATGGAATGAATTCTTAGTCTTATTCTTTAAAGCACAGAAGGCCTTAGCCTAATTCGACATGAACAGAATTTTACTTTCGTGGAAAAATCATCCCAAATCACATACTGATGTGTTATTTATTTCTAAAATGTGTGATTTATTTCTAATGAAATAAAAATACCTATGATGTCTTCGGGACTGACCTGTTTCCTCAAAATCCGGCCCTGTTGAAAGCTGACAAGGATTTTGTGTTGATATATGTCACTGATATTATGAATGCGGATGTTTGTCCATTTCTTCTACAAAGTAATAGAGCAACGGACCGACGGAATTTTTGTCGTTGATGCTTTGGTCCACAGAATGATTTTTTTATATATGGAGACTTTTAAATCTAGAAAGTAAAGGCGCGGTTAACAAGTTGTTAATAAATTAATTGAAACATTTCACTCATAGTATTTTTAGATAACATGAGCAGGTGTAAGTAACTTTGCCTGCATCACACATTTTTCTAATTTCGTCTAAAAATATTCTTTATAAGTTTGAATTATTAAAACCACGTTATAATATTTAATTCCAAATTACTTAACTTTATTATGACGACATTATTTTTAATCTACGCCGCCTACAAACATCTGACTGATTACGTATCCATGTTTATAAATAATCTTCTATTTTTATTTCTCATTGGCAAATTCGGACTTATTTATATATTGGGTTTCAGTTTTGTATACAATAAACAGAAACTAGAGACAGAGGTAGATCTTCTTAATTTCCTTAATAATAATAATAAGAGACATAAAAACATATAACATTTTTTTTATGTGATAAGTGGCGAACTCGTGTTCATTTGCCACCTATAACCCAAACTAACACCCCCCCTGGACATCTACAACACCAAGGGGCTTGCAGGTGCGTTTCCGGCCTTTAAGACGTACGCTCTTTTCTTGAAGGTTCCCATGTCGTATCGTTTCGGAAAAATAGCCGGCGAAAGCTGGTTCCATAAAGTGGTTGTTCGAGGCAGAAAATGTCTTAGAAATCGCAGTGTTATGGATTTTCGGACATCAAGGTGGTGCGGGTGAAACTTCGAATTTGGGGGATTCATTCGAACTATTCCTCGGAACATTCCCCGTGAAAAATTCCTTAGAAAATGCAGTGATCCAACATCTCTACGCAAAGCCAAAGGAACAAGCACATCGGAAAGGGCTTGATTTGATTTGAGCTGATTTGATTTGATTCAATTTGAGCTGCTCTGCGTTGGATAAAATTATAAACAATTATAAAATACAGTTATAAACAATTTAATTCTATTAAAGAAAATAAAATTTAAATAAATTTATTGTATCCGTACCGAAGCGAATTGCACCAAAATATAGAGAAAGAGTTACTCAGATCCTCAACGATAACAGTTATAATAAAACAAGTATGCCCAGAAAGAAGTATTTGCTCTTAGAATGGCAAAGAAGTCAGAACACTCGCATCAGAAAACGTGGCTATAGCACAGCAGGAATAAGTCTGCTTCATTAGATCGTTGAGATTGGTTAATTATATCTCGGCACCAATGCCTATGGGCCGCGATGATGACTTGATGCTAACGGACCAATGGGAACAGACATAGACGATCTATCTATTAAAAAAAGTATACTAAGAAGTATTTAAATCAACACACGCGTGTTGCCAGTACCCTCGGCGTATCTTAACTATTGTTTTAATTTGCGTTATTTTTTATGTACCTTTGTGTTTTATTTCCATCCAGCATCACAATCCTTCTTGTTTTTTGTTAGTTTGTCCTTTCGCGCAGCAACAAAGCAATGGTTCGACGATTTTTGCATACATATCGTTTATGGATCGGAGAGTGACATAGGCTATTTTTTATCACGGAAAAAAATACGTTTCCGGTTACATAGGTCTGTATTATATCAGGTGTAGTGTTAGTGTTATTCTGAAAATACTGCTTCGCTCTAAAACGTATTGCGATGAAGTTTAGTACGTAGTCTGTTTTTGTTTAACATAATTCTTCAATTACCTCTTAACACACCGCCGATAAAATGTAAATAAATAATTTTTCATACTGATTTTATTCATTCCTACCTTCAAATAGTAAAGCGATATATTATATGTCATTAAAAATTAATAATATTAAGTGCATAAACACATACGTACGAACGTAGAAATATGAATTAAAAGTAGTAACTGTAAAAATCTTGATCGCGTTGAATGGTGGCAAGAATACTAGCAGCATTTCCCCGTTGAATCGCAATTACGATCCTCTGGAAAAGAAATACCTCGAAAGACCTATTTAGAAGATAATCCTTGTAAAATATACTCAGAAATAATTCAGTTTAATTAAGCGAAGAAACATTATTTAGTGCAAATTAAAGATAAGCAAATAAAACTCGAATTATTTGTCCATAAAGCGTATAATTGGATAAAACTCACTGTAACCTAAATATAATTGAAATGGCTTTTTAAAAGTCGGAAAAGGTATTTAAAATGTGACATAAACGCATTATACATGGTGATATGTGCATCCGAGGTTTGATGTGCCGCGCGGATAATGAAATAATGGAAACAGTTCGAAATGGTATAATACGTTGACGATGTGGTGCTCTACATGCAATTATGATCTGTTATTTTAAAAGCTGCGTTTTTATCTACTCCGTAACATAACACCGTATTATTGCCCTTTAATAACTAACGAAACTGTTATTCAACAATTTTCAACCAATTAACACGATCGATGATTTGTATGTAAATATTCTATTTCATTTTTTTTATTAACGATTTAATTTTTATATCATGATTTATTTTTGTTTTTCTATATAACATGTTATAACCTGTAATTTTTTATCTGCTGGACTAAGACCTTTTTTCTCTTTGAGGAGAAGGTTAAGAGCCTATTCCACCACGCTGTTACAATGCGTGTTTGTCGTGATGCATTCATATGTGTCAGAATTTCATTGAAATCAGACATATCAGGTTTCATCACGATTTTAAGTATTCATTAATTGCACAAATTAAGTGCAATATGATTATTTAGTGCTTGGGTTTGAACCCGTAATCATCCATTAAGATATACACGTTCTAACCACTGGGCCATCTCGGCTGCAGATTTTCAATACGCTTTACAATGCATTTTAAATGTTTGATTAAAACGGCCTTAGAAGCACGAAATTTAACTCAACGTTCCAATGTAACGATAAAGCATTTAGAAGGTGTTTCAGTAGATAAAAGTTTGTTAGGAAGTTCGACATTTTTGAAGTTAAAAATGGTAATTTGTGTATTGCCTTCCGCTCATTAATAAAAAAGTTGTAACAGCATTTATTTAACATCTTCTAAGCGTTCTAAATAATTAATGAAAATTTCAATGGAAGATGTTGCCAGTTTCATGACAGCATTTTTTTTTTATGGAATAAGTTGGCGGACGGGCATATGGGCCACCTGATGGTAAACTATTCCTTACATCGTCAATGTGCCACCAACCTTGGGAACTAAGATGCTATGTCCCTTGTGTCTGTAGTTACACAGGCTCACTCACCCTTCAAACCGGAACACAACAATACTGAGTACTGTTATTTGGCGGTAGAATAACTGATGAGTGGGTGGTACGTACTCAGACGGGCTTGCACAAAGCCCTACCACCAAGTAAAAGCATGACAAGTAACAGTTACTCTCCCCTATCTAGGAGATCACATCTTTTGGTCAGGTCAGGCACTGTAGAACTGGTGTTCAATCAGATTTTATACACCTGTGTTTGTACACTTACGGCACATATATTGCGCAGTTAGCATTTCTTTACGATTTCATTAAGTTATATAGGCCAGGAGGCTAGGAACATTTTAATAAAACATAAAATACGAAAGTGAATTAATTAAAATTGTTTCAGCAAAGGACAAAAGTTTCAATTTTAATTAAATACAATAAAATATAATAGTGAGGTACAAAGTGTGCACAATATACATTCAGGGAGCGTATTTTAAATGTGATTCGCCTAATTAATTTGTGGAGACGTCGCTGAAGGCTCCGCAGCGGCTAAAGCCTTCGAATTATAACGAAACCCTAATTAAACGCGTCGCGAGCGCTCCCAGTCTCCTTTAAGTGACAAACGCGGCGCTCTCAAACAATAAACAGAAGCAGGACACGTGACTATATTACGTGGACTACGCTTTGCATTGTTACCTTCGTTACCTTTTAAATAAATTTTAAAATAAGAATTTAATTTCCCACGAAAAGACCGTATAAGACAATTAAAAAATAAGTCTCGTTACGATTTCGCTCGCTCGCGTATTGTGTTTGGCATTGGTTTGTCGAAGGTTTCTTGAAGATTTTGTGGAAAAACCCAATTAAATTTAGATATTCATATATAATATAGCGTTAAACAACTTACCGCGGGACCGATAGCCGCTGGAGCAGACTGTTTCTTAAGTGGATACCGCGAATTAGCCTAGGGGTCTTTATATCCCATAAAGCAACTGTAGCTGAGGCGACGATATTTGTAAGAAATAGAGCAGCGATTAAAGGAGTAGATCTGAAGTTCAGCAATGGATTAATGGGGCTGTTGGTAGTGATGTACTGTAAAACCGACTTCCAAAAACTTTAAATAAAAGATATATTTTATTGCAGAATGCGTAAACACTTTCGAATCCTCACTTTACAAGACGCAATTAATTTAAAACTATCACTGGTTTTGAATGTAGTGACATGCACTTACTAATATAAGGCTTATTATTGAATTTATTAATTGGTAAATGATTATCTATATACAATTTATGGATTGTACAAAATTGTCTCAGCAAGCAAATGTTGTTAAGATAACGGCTAAAAGTACATGAATACTGTGAAGATTACACCAAGCTAGCATATTTGTCGCAGACAAACACGTGAAGGCTTGGTAAAGGCTCGTTTATAGGCCCTTTCAGTACAGAATCCTTAGGTTTTTCATACAACATACTTCAGATTACGGGTTCAAACCTTACCAAACACTGATATTTTCATGTACTTAATTTGCTATTATATTTCATCTTATGTTCGGTAGTAAACAGCATGAGGACCTGTATAGGTCTGCTGAAAATGTCACACGTATAATCGCCAATTCATATTACAGGAGCTCGGAATAAACTCCAAACCTTTTCACATAGAGAGAAGAAACAGTAGTGGAACATTTGAAGTCTATTAATTTTATATGCGCTTAAAGTAATTTGCTTAAACAATATTTCAATGAAAAATTGCAATTGCGAGATCAAATAAAACGCTACATATAATATTTCATAATTGTCTCGTTCGTAACAAAAATTGCATTAAATTGAACGGCAGCTACGTTTCCTAACGTGTCCGTTTTATTGCTTTTTTGCGCTATGAATAACAAAGTTATGGATATTTTTTATCTTGTTTCGCAGTGGATGAGAAAAATGATAATGGAGTACGAAGTATTTAAAACACACAGTCCATAATGTTAGTTAGTGTAAGTGGATTGGGTTTGTATACGACCATCTTTGTCATATATTAGGTCATGAGTGATTAATAAGATATTTCCAGAAACATAAACAAAGATGAGTTTAGTACATATGTGTAAAAATTAAATTTTCAGGAAAACCATTAGAGCTTATTCCACCACCAACAACAACAACAACAACAACAGCCTGTGAATTTTCCACTACTTGGCAAAGGCTTCCCCCCTTTCAGTTTGGAACATATTCCACCACGCTATACCAATGCGTGATGGTAGAATACACATGTGGTAGAATTTCTATGAAATTTGACACGTGCAGGTGTCCTGACGATGATTTCCTTCACCGCCGAGCATGACATGAATTATGCGTGCTTTTGGGTTTGAATCCGCAATCATCGGTTAAGAAGGTTTGTCCGTATTTTAATATTGGTTTAAATGTCACGTGATTTCACCACTAAACTATCTCACCTAGGAATTATTTACAAAGAAATTGAATTGTAATCCGGTCAATTCCTGTTAGGAATGCTGTTTGAAGTAGATGTTTTAATCTTAGAAACATAATCTTCTCAGTTGCTATTACTGTATTTTTCTCAATTCTCGGAAAACGTTACAAAGTTTAAAGAAAGATTTAAAGCAACTGTTATGCGATTAGCTCAAGTTGTATTAAATTTTTATGATCGAGTTAGCTGTAAGAGTTTAATTGGTGCTATTGCTTTTTTTTATTTTATTTAAGAAATTCTATATACATATAAGGAAAATTTGTGTGTCTGTTTTATATATTAAAATAATACCGCTTTTTACTAAATGCGTACGTGTACACGGTACATACACCAACATTGTGCTTTCAATGTTGTCTATATGTACAGTCAGACGTCTGTCTGTTTATTCCGGCTAATCTCTAGAACGGCTGGACTGATTTTGATGGGACTTTCAATGGCAGATGACTTTTGTGATAAAGAGTAACTTAAGCTACTTTTTTTAAAAGTACCGCGCGCAGCTCTCGCCTATGGCACTGAAACTAAATAAAAATTGTTTGCGCGCGCAAACTCACAAGCACAGCTAGTTTAATTTTAAAAAAAATAGTTTTTTAGTACCAGTATATTAAATTAAACGTTGTTAATCAATTATGTTATAAGTATGTATCAATATGTATTTGCTATTGCAAATAGTACATTAAAACTGACAGTACTTGCAGAGCCGTAAATAGCCTTTTCTGCGCCCTGTGCGAGCTTCTATAACTGCGCCGTATTTAAGCAGACCCATTGCCTATTTTACTGTCTCACTCACTTAAACTTAAACGCAGGTTCACTACTGCAAATGCATTGCCTATTAACGATAAACACTAAACAAAAATACGCTCTTGCGCTGCCAAAAAAATTAGCGCGATGTATGTTATTAATGATTCTAGCATGTAAGTACTTTTGTAGTGGAATCGAGTATTAGGGGCTCAGCGGAATCTTAACAATAGCAAAACGAAAAAACAATAGTTCTGTCCAGTCTGTCTATTCTTGCGCCCCCGAGAGTCTACGCCCTGTGACTGGACACCGGTGGTACCGCCCTATTAACGCCACTGAGTATTTGGTAGTTGGTTCATAGGATACATCCCATTCATAATTATATTATCACTAAACAGCCAGTTAATTACTTTTATTGTAACAAGCACGGTGGACTTAAAATCTTAGATTCCATTCAGTGGTGGTGGTGTGGTAACGATGCAAGGAATAATAATATAGATAATACTCTGTTTATATATTACAACAAAATTACCTAATATTTTTTCTTAACGTAGTTTGTTCGGGTCTTCGGCATTACCACCTGACTATAGTTAGTTTAAGTGGTAAAGAAGTGCTATAAAAGCCTGCCTCTTAAATAAAACAGCACCCTTTAAAATAAATAAAACCTTTTATTCGTGATTTTTATGAACACATAGATAAAAAAAAACAACCGTGACACAAACTTTATCTATACATAACGTATTAAATATCAGATGCTATGAAATAAATTAATAGCGTTTGAAAATAATTAAAGGCCAAAAAATAAAAATATTACTATAATCCCGTGAGAAATCAAACAAGAACAATAAATAAGTTCATACAATAATATAAAAAAAAACCGTATAAGTATGACTGATTGAATAGAAAGAGACAAAAAGAGAGCGAAAGAGACAACGCTTTTTCCTTCGAAGACGATTTTTGACACAGTTCTCTTGCTCGGCTTACTGGAGGGGTATAGTAAGCCGCGTAAAAATTCGCGCCAAAACTATTCAGCCGAATTATTAAACCTTTTTTTTAATTCGCTAAAAGTAATTTATAATGTGATATCGAGTTTACAATTAGTTTTAAAGTTCATTGGATATAGTACTTACAATTATCAACGAATGCAGTTATAACAAATTCTTGCCTCGAAGTTTTCTTTTTCCTTTCGAAACATCAAACAATTTACAAAATGAGTGCGGCGTTCAACTCGGACGCTTTTTTAAAAATAAACGTAAACAAGTGTACCCTACATAGTGTGGAGTGGGCGGATGTATAAAAAAAAATAAAGTTCTTTAATGTCGGTTACACTTAAAGAATTTAATTTCAAGTTCGCTCCAAGCGAGATATTTTGGAAGAGTACTTTTTACTTCCAACATTTTATTCGGCCGGACTGCAATTACTGTGACGTTGGAACTTTGTTGTTTTACGCTCTCTTTTGCTTCTAGTAGCATTGCTATGAGTAACGAAGTTAGCAAAAGAAACAGCTAAACCATCCCTCTCCATAGTTCAGCGCTACTATCTCGTAATTGAAGAAATTTATTTTTCTTCAGCTTAAGCCGCTTAGAGGGAGCTAGTTTTTTACTTATGCAGGTTCAACTTTATTTTAAATAAATACTTTGATACTGAAACATAATTTATTTAACAGATTCAAATAAGTTTATTTATAATGACAATTACTATCGCAAGACATAAGATTTCATATGCTATACTATATGTATTTCTAGTATGCTCAATTGCTCAAGTAGTTAGGTTATAAGGCAGCGGCCGCGAAACCTGGGCCGGGCTAATAACAAATTATACTATTAAGACATTTTAAGTATCATCCCGTTATCAGGAAGATGCCAGTGTTCACAATCACATGTCACAGAAAGCATTCAAACTCTTTAGTCAGCTATTTGTCAGATTTGCCTATTATTTCATAGGAAGTATGAAATAATAGGCAAATTGGAATTGGAAGTACATTATACTTAAGCAGAATTAAGGCGAGTGCGCCCTTGCACGTCTCACGACTACTGCTCATATTATTCACAAAAAAATTAACTAGATACCAATACAGAAACGTCCCAACGGCTCAAGGCCCTTCTCGTTAAGGACACTTTGGTCCCACTGATACCTATAAGATTAATAACCGCATAAGCTGTATATTTAGAAGTGAAGGAATTGGTTGTAATATACAACTAATTTTTCAAATAAATAACTATCGTCTCCTTATACAAAATTGCGAACGTAATCTATGAACAAATCCTCAAAGCTTTTCAAACAAACTGTCCATTTTTTAAACATAGAACGCCAGAACCTTTATACAAGTGGATAAAATTTGAGGAAAGATTAAAAAAAGGAAACTGTATTTGTTTTAAAAAAATAATATTTCACTTTAAAAAGTATTACCGTTAATTGAATCCTTTAGCACCAGAAGCGCCATTGTATTCGAACATTTAATATATTTTGTCGGACCCTTTTTATATACTGAGATACTCTTACTTACCTACCCTCCATAGACATAGAGTTATGATATCGCCGAGTTTGACATCCACATAGACAGTGTTGAAGTCTACAAATTCCGGCACAAGTTTTAGTTTATCTGTAATAGTTTTGTCATTGGCCTCAAGAACAGTTCCTATTCCTACAACTATCCACGTTCGCATATAAACTATGTTGTATTGTATTATACTTATATATTTTTAATTAGCTTTACGAAGATAATCATATTTACTGTATAATATTTTTATTAGTTAATACCTGTTGACTTCCAAGCAGGATACATTAATTTAAATAATTGTATTTAATTAACATGACGTTGTATTTTTTAAATGTTAAAAAAGAGTAACTACTGAGTTTCTTGCCGGTTCTTCTCGGTAGAATCTACTTTCCGAACCGGTGGTAGCTTCACTTAATTGTAAAATGACGATTCAAAAGTGCTTATAAAAGCCTACTTCAATAAAGTTTATTTTGATTTTGCTTTTATAGGTACTTCGAGACGGCGATATTTATAAAGATGTTGACACAACCTCTTTTAAGGGCTCGATGGTGACGTATGCTTTATCATAACAACAATATGTTAGTAAAAAACTGACAAAAGTTCAATAAGGATTTAATTATTATTCGAATAGTTCTACGTTATATCTAAAATGTACTCGTTCGTAAAAGTTGTGAGATTATTAGTGAAGAGATTTTAAGCAGTTTTGCGCGCTTGAGTGTTATCTTTTCGCAATCAGCAAATCCAATTAAAATGTGTCGGTCAAGTCATAATCATTTTGATGTAGTATATTGTAGTACAGCCTAGCCTTATTTCGTGTAGTGTATTGTTTGTAAAAAAGAAAAAGTTTTGGAATAATACGTGCTAGTAGATAGTTAATTTTTGGAGCATAATACTGGTTTGTATTTAAAAGACAATATTTAATATACATATGTACGACAATAATGATTGTTTTTTTTTATTAGGCACAAAAATTTACGTAAAAGAAAACTTATAGTACGAATCATTCGAGCAATTTTTCAATAGGGACAAAATTCTTTAATGCTAGCACCCAAAATACCTCTCAGAAAACACGCGACATATTAATTACATTATAAAAATTAACCGAATGGATAAACGATAAGCGATACGCTTTGTAAATTAAAACAATACTGATGATGAAAAAATGAAACGAACGTTAATGCTCGCTACCACAGAATTTAATTTCGTGTTGCTCCAAGCGAGACAGTTAAAAGATTTCTTATTTCTCTTAACGTTTTACTCTTTCGAGGTGCAATTACACTTCATTGTTAGTACTTGGTTGTTTTGAGCTCACTTTTACCACCAGTAACGGGATAGCTATGAGTAATGAACTTAGTAAAGGAAACAAGTTGGAACTTTTTCTGCGCTCCATATTTCAATGCCATTATATCACGAGTGACTTTATTTTTCATCCAGCATCCGACGCTATATAAGATAAGCAATATTTTTAACGCGATGCTAACAATTATGTTAACATAAATAAACGGAAAGGCTGATTTATTATTTCTTCAATGTTATGTATAAATATTTTTATTAACAATAAATATTTTTTTATTCAAGTAGGTTATGATAGGTTCTAAATCTGAATCCTCATGTGTCTGGATTAAATAAAACGTAAAGTTAACGGTGGTTTGGAATTCAGATACGTAAATAACAACTATCATATCGACTAAACTGTCATTACTTCAAGTCAAAAAATCTGTGATGTCAGGATTAAGTACTTAGCTACAATCTTCACAAAACAAATCCAGTAGCAATAGTTAGTTATTTTACCACCTATAAACTTGGTTGATAAGTAAGTACAAAGTAACATCCTCCACATGTTCCACTGCTGGGCTTTCTTCTCGTTGACGAGAAGGTTAGAAGCTTAATTAGACACATGCAGGTTTCCTCACGATGTCTTCCTTCATTGCCGAGCACGAGATGAATATAAATATAATATAAAAACCAAAAAAAGTCTGTGATGGTTAAAATTGTAGATTCAATGAATAGCACAGTGACAATATAAATATTGGCTTAGACTTAATTTGCCATTAGATGGGCATTTCGTCAAAGGGTTAATTGATAAACATGTGGCGAGATTTAATGAGACACATGCAGATTTTCTCGGCATATTTTCCCTCGCGGCACGAAATGAAATGTAAACACATACTAAGCACATCAAAATTCAGTAATCGCAATTTGTGATTGACGATCACGTCTTCAAACCGTCGGGCTATCTCCGCCCTCTTATAACCAAAATATTAAACATTAACTTCAATATTTGAATATAAAACGACTTCGGAGTAAAAGTAACAAAACTCAAATCAAGCAGAGAAAAGCTGTTCACTGCATTGAATTTTCATCAGCCATTGTTTCCGATACTCTGTGCCGGAGGTTGTATTACACGCCGTTGAGCGTGATGCTATTGTAATAAGAGATCGCCACTGATCCGAGCCTCGGAGATAAAGGTGTAGTATTGACCAGACAGACTTAAATGTTCCCATCGGAAGAAATTTTAATAGTCTTGATTTAAAGCCAATGGAATATTTATTTTTCGTAGAAGTTTCGATGGATGGTTATTTTACAATTCAAGATTTTTTTATTATTGAAGTACTACTTACTATTTAAAGTTTACTGGGGTAATATTTATACGTTTATGTAGAGTATGTTATGCAGTCTACTATTTAAATATGATTGTATATAGAAAATTAGCAGCATGTAAACAATGAAGAACGTCTCTCCGTTTAAAGGCAAGATTTGATGATAATTCCATCACGCTGTTCCAATGCGGGTTGACACATGTAGGTTTTCACTATTTACATGAATGACGCCCAAATAAATACAGTAATGCTTCCGAGGCTTCGAAGTTGCAATCATTAGTTAAGACGCGTTCTAATGATAACCGTCTTGGCTTATAGAAAACTTAATTCATAAATAAAATTTTAACAAAAAGAAAAACCGACTTCAAACAAAACACTATTTTAAAACAAATGAATATGCACGAAAAAGTAATAAAAATAATTGCGTATTCAACATATTTTTTAGAGTCTTCCTAAGTTAAATGAAATGAAAAATATTAGACTACTTAAAAGTCGATTAACGATTATATCATGTAGTTATAGTTATTGGTATATTTGGAGCCGGTGTCAGCCACGGTGCCCTTGCCCCAACAATCAAAAGAAAGAAGCGATACGAGCCCCTTGATTGATCCAGTATATTATTGTGTAAAAGGTAATTTGTAAAAAACATACTTGTTAAAGTATTCTCGTATTGTTTTTTGATAGATATACTGTAGGGTTTTATTGGCTGACACCGACTCCAAATATAACAATAATTATAACTACATGATATAATCGTTAATCGACTTTTAAGTAGTCTAATATTTTTCATTTCATTTAACTTAGGAAGACTCTAAAAAATATGTTGAATACGCAATTATTTTTATTACTTTTTCGTGCATATTCATTTGTTTTAAAATAGTGTTTTGTTTGAAGTCGGTTTTTCTTTTTGTTAAAATTTTATTTATTTTTTGATTTTAAGTGAAGCTGATGTTGACTAACTAATTTTTTTTAATATGTATAGATTAAGCGTTCCGTTTATATGAGTCAGAAACTACTTCGAGGACAATTTCAAAGGAAACTTGCGAATAAAGCAAAAATAGACTTTCGAAAATGTGGATTTAATACGTCACGCGGCGTAAACTACAAGGATCCCTCGAAAGAGCTGTAATCGAACTCAGCAAAAAAACTTTGAAAAAGACCAACTATATTTCGTACATCATATGACATCACATCACATACACAAAATTTGATTAAAGATAGTAAGAAATTCTGCCCCATATCGCACCCTAACTGCGAGCCGTATAGGAGTTCCATCACTACATAGTATAAAACAAAGTCGCTTTCTCTGTCCCTATATCTTTAAATCTACGCAACGGATTTTGATGCGGTTTTTTTTAAAAGATAGTGTGATTCAAGGGGAAGATTTGTGTATATAATACATGAACAATATAGTAAAGAAACACTGATACTTTTAGAAGTTTGCGATGTGATGTCGTATATAAACAAATTCTGTAGTATATTTAGTATCAGTATTGCACCCGTGCGAAGCCGGGGTGGGTAGCTAGTTGATTATAATATTCAACTATGATAATTACATAAAAATAACCACATTACGGAAGGTGACTCAAATATCCAAATAACCTATAAATAAAAGATTCGACCGAGTATCGCTAACGTGCTCCTCTGAATTGTTCCGTTCCCTTCCGTTCCGTTACTTTGTCATGGATCCTGTGCTCAGAACCTTACCAAACTTTCACCAAATTACCCGTGAAGTATATATTTTATAATAAAAAAAGAATTATCAAAATTGGTTAACGTGATTTTCAGTTATTCACCTATTTGTCGCGCATATACATAATGCAAATTTAAGACTTATGTCGTTTTCACATGGATACTATCATCGGAAAAAAAAAATAAAAAAAAGGGACCCCACGGGAAGCACTACCTTTCAAACAAAAAAAAAATTATCAAAATCGGTCCACCCAGTGAAAAGTTATGAGGTAACAAACATAAAAAAAAAAAAAAAATACAGACGAATTGATAACCTCCTCCTTTTGGAAGTCGGTTGAAAATTAATTTACCGTTACCGTTTTTATTTAAGTGACTGTAGTTTTGAAAATGTTACACAATGTATGCTTATATTATATAAATAAAATTTTAACAAAAAGAAAAACCGACTTCAAACAAAACACTATTTTAAAACAAATAAAAATGCACTAAAAAGTAATAAAAATAATTGCATATTTAACATATTTTTGAGAGTTCTCCTAGATAGAATGAAATGAAAAATATTAGACTACTTCAAAGTCGATTTACGATTATATAACGTAGTTATAGTTATTGTTATATTTGGAGCCGGTGTCAGCCAAGGGCACACGCCTCAACAATCAAAAGAAAGAAGCGATACGAGCCTCTTGATTGACTCAGTATAACATCGTATAAAAGGTAATTTGTAAGAAACATATTTCTTAAAGTATTCTCGTATTGTTTTTTGATAGATACATGTAGTATAGGGTTGGCTGACACCGACTCCAAATATAGCAATAATTATAACTACATTATATACTCGTAAATCGACTTTTAAGTAGTCTAATGTTTTTTCATTTCATTCTACCTAGGGGGACTCTCAAAAATATGTTAAATATGCAATTATTTTTATTACTTTTTAGTGCATTTTTATTTGTTTTAAAATAGTGTGTTGTTTGAAGTCGGTTTTTCTTTTTGTTAAAATTTTATTTATTTTTTGATTTTAAGTGAAGCTGGTGCAGACTAACATTTTTTTCTTAATATGGATAGATTAAGCGTGCCGTTTATATAAATCAGAAACTACTTCGGGGACAGTTTCAAAAGAAACTTTCGAATAAAGCAAAAATAGACTTTTGAAAATGCGGCTTTAATACGTCATGCGGCATAAACTACAAGGTACCACCCTCGAAAGAGCTGTAATCGTTCTCGGTAAAAAACTTTGCAAAAGAGCTATTATATGTCGTACATCATATGACATCACATCACATACACAAAATTTGATTAAAGACAGTAAGAAATTCTACCCCAAATCGCACCCTAACTGTAAGCTGTTTAGGAGTTCCGTCAATACATAGTATAAAACAAAGTTACTTTTTCTGTCCCTATATCTTTAAAACTACGCAACGGATTTTGATGCGGTTTTTTTAATAGATAGTGTAATTTAAGGGGAAGGCTTGTGTATATAATACATGAACAATATAGGGAAGAAACACTGACAATTTTAGAAGTTTGCAATGTGATGTCGTAAATAAACAAATTCTGTAGTATATTTAGTATCAGTATGGCACCCGTGAGAAGTCGGGGCGGGTCGCTAGTTGATTATAATATTCGATTATGACAATTACATGAACATAACAACGTTCCGGAAGGCGATTTAAATATCCTAGTAATCCATAAATAAAAGATTCGACCGAGTATTGCTAACGTGCTCCTCAGAAATTTTCCGTTCCCTCCCGTTCCCTTAATTTGTCATAGATCCTATGCTCAGAACCTTACCAAACTTTCACCAAACTACCCTTAAAGTATATCCTTTATAATAAAAAAAAAATAATCAAAATTGTGCCAACCAATTTTGAGTTATTCATCTATTTATCGCGCACATACATAATGCAAATTTAAGACTTATGTCGTTTTCATACGGATACCATCATCGGAAAAAAATAAAATTAAAATGGGACCCCACGGGAAGCACTACCTTTCAAACAAAAAAAAAATATCAAAATCGGTCCACCCAGTACAAAGTTATGAGGTAACAAACATAAAAAAAAAAAAAAAAAAAATACAGACGAATTGATAACCTCCTCCTTTTTGAAGTCGGTTGAAAAGAAACCTTCTCTGCCTGTCTGTTGCTCTTTCAAGCCAAACCCCTGAACCAAATTTGGTGACATTTAGTATGAAAAATGTTTGAATTCTAAAGAGGCATTTTTATAATTAACACAATTTGACCATTCTACTACTATTCATACATACAATTTCTTTATTGAAAAATATATCAATTATTCAAGATAATAACGTTTCACACTATATTAACATACTTATAATCAAAGAAGTCTCCCTTTAAGTACAACCCAAACAATAAAAATATAGAACCATTTTTAAATTTACTTATTTCTTCAAGTTGTTACTTAAAAAAGGGGGTTAACTTAAATAAATACGATAAAAGTCTGAATGAAAGGCCTTTGAAGTTGCACGAGATCATCTCGTAAAGAGTCTTTGAAAGAAGAAATTAAAATTCTTGCCTGAATGTTTCACAAACAAGCACCGATTATTCTTTCATGAGACGATAGCGATTTACGGAAATTGGAACGGTTTTTTTATGACATCATTCTCATTTCTTTACGAAATTGAATGCGTATTATGTACGTACGTCGCGTATATTTACATAGTCAGAAATTATTATAAGCGTCGTTAGTTCGTATTAAATACTGTGAGATAATTAGCTTGCGAGGATTATTTTAATTCCATTTTATATTTTGATAGTATTTTTTAATAAATCAAAATGAATGTTCGTATGTTTTTCCTCATAGTGTTGCTAATCCTCATTGTAATTTTTTTTTTTAGATTAGCGGACGAGCATATGCTCATATGCGCCACCTGTTGTTAAGTGGTCACCATCACCCATAGACAATGACGCTGTAAGAAATATTAAATATTCCTTACATCGTCAATGTGCCACCAACCTTGGGAACTAAAATGTTATGTCCCTTGTGCCTGTAGTTACACTGGCTCACTCACCCTTCAAACCGGAACACCTAGTGGTACCTACACAGACAACAAAACGGACTAGCACAAAGCCCTACCGCCAAGTGTAATGATTATGATGAAACTTTTGTGAAGGTTTTCTGATGATGACTTGATACTCAGTAGTCACAAACCTCCACAGTCATTGAAGCTGTAAGAAATATTAACCATTGCGAGCACCTTGTGTGTTAAGACATTCTGTACCTTATACCTACAATCACATGGCTCACTCAGCCTTCAGACCCAGGCTTGCACAAAGCCCTACGACCAAGTAACATTTTTTCACATATTTTTGACACTTAGGAATGCACCAATATAGGTTAGGTTTTATGTTTTTATACATATAAAAAAAAATAAACCTAGCCTAACCGAACCGAAATATCAGCGCGTTCACAAATTTGTTTTTTAAAGTGGTGGCGTTAATATGTAACTACAATTTTTTCAACTCCAAATTAATATCTATTATTATAATTTATAAGCCAAGTAAAAATATATATCAAAGTTGTAAATGCGTAATTCCCGTTTTATTAATAATATACCCGCCTCTTTATATTCTAATAGCTCCTTTATAAACATACTTGGATATAATATTAGCAGAGTCTCTGTGAAAAGGACAGCTATAAAGCAATAAAGGCTCTTTTGTGTTTTTTATGAAATCTGTACAAGAATCTTAATAAGACATGCGCATAAGAAGAATAAAAAACAGCTACAGCTCGCCTTAAAACTCAAACCAGAAGAACAATAACGATGTAACAACCATAAGAGATTTTTAGGCTTTAAGCCATAGGCTCTTGCCGACATCGAAAGCAAAATTGACAGTATTGGGAAAATAAAAAAAAGAAACAGAATTTGTCATCTACCACTATATTGAAACATGAAAACAGTTCGACTCCGAATTATTGGGAGAAAATACAACGAAAGCGCCAGACCCTTAAGAAGTATTAGCCCGGGGTCATATAAAATCACACTGTTAAGAACAAGTTGTTATGCAATATGTAACAACAAAACAAATTAATTTAAATGACACAATATTTAAAATACCTACCAACACAAAAAGATCATGAAATGCATAGTTGATGTGATGTTCGTGAAACTCAATGAAAACGAGGGTGACTTCTAATTCTCGTCCTTAGCGCGATCGTCGTTGCTGTGGAATCCTCGGATGATTTACAACGTAAATAGTTGTTCAGCGTGCATTACTACAATATACTCTATCAGAAATCTACAAGAAAATAAATTTTAGATAGAGCGGTTCAATAATCGTTATCCTTACAAGCTTACTCAGAATATATTGTAACAATATGATATTTATACTTAACGAATGCTAACCCTATTATCATACGTCTCATATAAAAAAGTCTTTCACCGCTTATTATGAATGATTTTTAAGATATTAAAATTTATTTATTCAAAACTTTGCAGGATTCTGTTAAATAAGCGAGCACCTTGCACGTGGAATGATGATAATGTGTCTGTTATTTAGATTTTGATTGGTTGTATGAATCTATTTTCCACATAAGAGTTATCCAAAGAAAATTCTTTAAGAGATAAATGTTTTAACTTGTAACATATTTTGTAAAAGTTTTATTTCTGATTCGCATAATGAAATCTTAAAAATGAAATTATATTGTTAACTGTTATTGTTTATATTGGTTGATAAACGACGTGAATGTTATACACATTTGATTATATTTACTCGTTTAATGTAAATAGAACCGATCCATTTCGACTTGGCCTCACAAAGTTTTATTGGTATTGAGAAAGTTATATCGTTTCGACTTTTTTTTTTACTAAAACTTTTTTCCGATAAAGTCCAATATTCACTGACTTACGGATACGGATTTATTGGTCATTTATATTTGAAATTGCTTTAAGTAAAACATTGTAGCCAATTAAAAATGTCATGTTAAGGAATGATATTATAAGTTACTTTAATTAAATTAACCCTAACATTTATGAAGTAAATAAAATTTGTATACCTCTAGTTGCTTAAAAAACTATTCTTTTTTTAATTCAATTTTTTTTTTTTTAATTAACTATGAATTAAAACCGTTGTTACCGTTGTTAAAAATTGTTTTAATGGTAGTTGTAAAGGCAGCTGTACTGTCCATCAGTACAACGTAACGTTTCTTCCTATATAAAGATAAGTGCAAAACCCTATTCAAAATCGAACCATTCAAAACGATTGATTTTAAAGCCAGTAATAATTAAATTAGGCTAATTTGCAATGTTATTAAATTTTGCCAATAAAACTATAAATTAACTGAAATTGGTTCATGAAACATGAATGTATGTACAAATGTAGACAGAATATGATTAGCAAAATTCCGTTCATTTGTAATATATCAACATATATTTCGTATATATTATTTCGGGATAATAATAACATTTCCAGATAGTAAGTATTTTTTCTCATCGACACTGACGCTGTAAAAGATATCAAACGCATTGCAATACCAATCACGAGATCTTGATAACCTCACACACAAAATGAGAACATCAAATGAAGTAAGCGCCTACTGATCAGATAATAATAATACATATTGTAGATTATCATTAATTTTCAATGTTGTCTGGTTGTTTTTGGTACGGTCGTTACGTCTGATTTTACATAACACAAGTGCTTTAGTTACTTACATTGGGATCAGAGTGATGTATGTTATGTTGTCCCATATAATTCATTATCATTTCATTATGACGTAATTAAAGTTACCAATTGTAACAATAAGCCGATAAAGATCAAATGTTACTGATTATATTATTAGCTAACGACAATTCGGATTAATTAAACATGTTAGATTGTCTAAAGTCACC
This sequence comes from Vanessa cardui, assembly GCF_905220365.1. NCBI lineage: Eukaryota > Metazoa > Arthropoda > Insecta > Lepidoptera > Nymphalidae > Vanessa > Vanessa cardui. Next base: position 5,654,657 of record NC_061143.1, read on the forward strand.
TGTCAATTTCATTAAAGGTATCTAAAGTCCGTTTCTTATTCATGTGTCTTAATGACTAATTAAAATAATAAGCATACTATTATAGAACGGGAGATGACATTGACAAAATATTTGGTCATTTGTACCAGTATAAGGTAACATTGATTTTTTATTTATAGAAAAGATCTAAGCATTCAGCTTATTTATATATTGCATAAGAGTTCATTATATTTAAGACATTAATTAATATATTCAAAATACACATATACAGAGGTTGATGAACGCGTTAAGTTAGGTTAGGCATCCGTTTTATTACATGTTATATCTTTTGAAATATATCAAGCTAATTTATAAAGGAAATTTTTATCTAATTTATAAAACGTAATAGTTTGTAAATATCCCTCCCCCAAAAGCTCCCAGTCCTTTTAAGGAGCGTTTTATTCTTTTGAATCTTTGTGCAAATATTTTTTGTACAAAAAAAATAGACTAACTACTTATAAACACCAAATAAAAGTTATACCTTCTTTTTATACGTTTTTCTTTTACTTGATGGTTAGTAGTTAACACTGCCTTAAGACATTAGTAATGTCCATCCATATCCATCCATCAGCCCATTTCCGTCCACTGCTGGACATAGGCCTCTTCAATTGCACGCCACTGAGATCGTTCTTGGGCTACTCGCATCCAGCTCCTGCCAGCCGTCTTGCGTAAGTCATCACTCCACCGTGCCCGAGGACGTCCTACACTACGTTTGCTGAGACGCGGTCTCCACTCTAGAACACGTTTCCCCCAACGGTTATCGGCTCTGCGACAAATATGGCCAGCCCACTGCCACTTCAGCTTACTAATCCGTATAACATATTACATTAGTAATGTAAAAAGTATTAATCATTTCTCATAAAATGTTAATAAAATTAAAAAAAGTACCACAATCGAAGTTAACTCCAACGAAATAAATGCGAAGCTCAATTATTTTTAAAAAATGTTACCATTAGCAAGTCGTTTATTTTGTTTCAAAGGTCTATTAAATCATGCGTTTTAATTTAAGTAAATATTAGCAAAAAGGGTATGAACAATATTAAAACGGTAAATTTTAACCTTTTTGTTTTGAAAAGTATTATTGTTTGAAAAGGCTAAGATTTAATTATCAATAAAATAAATTTATTATAAATTCCTTTAGTCATTGTTATGAAATAAATAAATAAATATGAGACAACATCACATACATTACTCTGATCCCAATGTAAGTAGCTGAAGCACTTGTGTTATGGAAGATCAGAAGTAACGACGGTACCACAAACACCCAGACCCGAGACAACATAGAAAACTAATGGTAATCTACATCGACTCGGCCGGGAATCGAACCCGGGACCTCAGAGTGGCGTACCCATGAAAACCGGTGTACACACCACTCGACCATGGAGGTCGTCGAAAGCGATTTTATTATGAGTAACATTGCAGAAAACATTTTTATTTATTTATTGACAACAAATTTTTCAACCTGGCAACTTTTTCAGTCACGTCTGATAATAAAAAAATAGTGACTTTATGAAAATTTACAGAGGCACAAAAATGTAAACAATGTCTTCATATAAACTCTGAACTATTTATTATTGGCCTTACTTTACAATGAAGACCATAATAAAATAAGTCTAGCTCAATCCATTTCAATCACGAGCTTCAAGGTCATTATAAAGTATTTAAAAACATGGTATAATAGTTTCTGAATCACGTATACGTTTGGATAAACCCAATACTCAAATATGCATAAACTCGTATATGCAAGTAGATTACATTATTTATTACCCATAGATATAGATTATAGAACGTTTTGCAAATTTAAATAGCCTACCTACATTAATTCGAAGACTAATTTGGTTAGGCTAAAGTTTTTGAGACGTCCATATTTATTCAAAGAAAAAAATTGGAAAATATACTAAACGTTTTTCTATTATATAGTTTTTCTTTGTTGTCTCTTAATTAATGTTACAACATTTCGATAATTTCAAATCTCCTGGTTTACCTGTCGACTTTTGTTGCTTTTATTTCTAACATCTGAAAATTTATACAATATACAGCCACCCGTAACTTTAGTACAGCCAACTTAGATCGAGCTTAGGGTAGCAATCAATATAAGATTGTGTAAATATCCCACCTGTAAGCAAATACTTCTTACCTTTCTATAAAGACGGTTTCAATACCATTAACATTTAATGTTCATGAGTGTATGTAAGCTTGACAATTGTACAAAATAAATATAAAATATTGTCATATTAACAAAAAGTCCCGATATTTATGTTACATGTTATGTGGATACGATACTTGCAAAAAAAAAGATTTAATTCGTTTAAAGGGATATAATCTCAAATTCCTACTTTAGATGATTGAATCTAGCAGAATTAAGATGAAATTTGGAATCTCTCTATACAGACGTAAAGCTTGCACACTATTACGCAAATAAAAATTGTGACAATAGATTACATATTGTATATTAGAAAATCAAAATTAAAAGAAACTATATTCGAGTGGGCTTTTACAAGCACTTTTGAATCATCATTTAACAATTAAGTGAAGCTTCCACCAGTTCGGAAAGTAGATTCTACCGAGAAGGACCGACAAGAAACTCAGCAGTTACTCTTTTTCAACATTTAAAAAATACAATCATACTAGTTAAATACAATTATATTACAAACATACAACAAGTATTAATTCCAAGCTTTTTTATCATCTACAAAATCTTGTATCGAATAATATATCTATATAATAATATGTATTATATATTATATACTTTTAAATTCAAATATGCGCAAAATTGTGGTCACGTTCCACAAATATTTATTCCCGATGTTACGTGACATTAACAAATATGCTAATTTACGTGAGCCGTAATTAGTAACAAGTTTAGTTCATCGGTAATAACACTCGTTCTAATTCCGTTATTCCTGTGGCATTTCGCTGCAATATACGGAGCCTGTTAGTTGTTATTTATTGCTCAATATTACCACCCGTCCGCCACTTAGGGCGCTAGGCACCGTTTACAAAACGAGAACTCGACGACAGATTGAAACATGAGAAAAATACGACAAAAATCCAATAAATAATAGCGGAACGCTGTTCATTATTTCTTTTGTTTGTAGCGGACGAGTTTAGGAAATTGTTTTTGTTTATTTTTTAAATATATTTATCAATGCATATATATTTCAATTTCTTTACAAATTCTAAGCGATTAACCTTGTGTTCGAATTTAGAATCGAAAATGGTTGTCAAAAATTAATAGAGCCTGTGAATATCCCACAGCTGGGCTAAGGCCTCCACGAGACCTCCGACTAAATAATCTCGGATACATACGGGATTACGTGTATTTTGTTTTATGAAGCAAATATGGTTAAGAATAAATTATAATCACGTTTGTTTAAATTGGCCGGTAAGCCGTTGTCTGTTTGTTGTTAGATAAAAAAATTCAGCATAACATGAAATATTTTCATTACCATCAAAATTACCAAATGATTCTTTGATTTATTTCAATAAATTGAGCAATATTCCATAAACTGTTACGTACCAAAAAACCCTCTGAGTTTCTTTCACCAGTTCTTCACAGGTCAGGATGATCCTTTTTCCGAACCGGTGGTAGTGTTTAATTTGACCATCAATAAGAAACTGTAATGCTTCTACATTAAATAAAGTTATTTGACTTTGAACTAAAATGGTATATATTTCTTGAATTTATAACTGCGACGAAATACAAAAAAATATCGATGGGTTTCAGTAAAAACGTTGTTTAATATTGCAAATTATGTGCATATGTTAATTCGGCTAAAACTCGCGGACGGCGGAACGCAGTACAGTGCAACCGTATTCAGGTCAAAGGCGGTATGTTTGTTATAGTCGTTCTCTAAAAAATCCGTACATCCATCAACGGGCTAAATGAAATGCAGGAATTTTGAAATACACTCTGCGCAATGCTAAACTACACAAATTACAATTTCAACGCAAATACTCTGAATAGTGTACGATACAATTGTGATATTATAAATTTTGTGACCTAAAAACGTAATTACTTCGTGTTTGTTTGTTTGTAGTATTTTCTTGAATAACATATTCTATTACGGGGCAAATTCCTTTCGAAAAGACTTAACTTTTTTCACCACAGTACTCTACATTAGGCAGATTATCATCTCATTATATTTTTATTCATAAATAAGTATAATTGCTAACAATCCTCAGTACTAAACAACACAACCAGATTTACCATAGTGTAGTAGATATACGAACGAAGGCATAAGGCTACACTCGTTGCTTACATTGTTAATCTTGTGAAAAAACCTTTCACTCGAAACCACGCCTCAGAAAAACGTAGAATGCCCAAATGGACTAACGACCTAAAGAAAACAGTGGAAAACGATCTCACGGATAAATCCGATCGCAGTATATCCAATTAGCCCTGAATTTCCATTAGGTCGAAATCCAGACGTATACCTTTATTTGGCAATGAAAAAAACGTAACAGTACATAGTGAAAATAGTTATATCAGAAATTATTTCGAAGCACAGAGATAATCATATGCTGACGTCAAGAACAATTTAAAATAGAGACAAATACATCGGTCTCATGAGATGCGACAGTTCTGAAGCGTAGTTCTAAATTCAGCTTGAATTATAAGGTGAGGTGCGCTATGTTTAATTATTAAAACATTCACATAAACTCGTAACTGCACGCAGGTATGCTCGTGTCCGAAAGAGAAATTCTGAACCGTACGCGCCAGGAATTTAAATTTTGTTAGCATTGAATGGACCTCGCGAATAGTATGTCGTATTAAATATTTATAGTCAAATAATTCACTGCACTGTGAATTTTTAGTATAATTTATGCGGGCTTTTGTGTTTCCATCCCCTTTCCCTCATAGAAGTAGGTACTTTTATAGGAAGTTAATTACTAGCTAAGAAGTACTATTATCGAACGTTTATTTGTGCCAATTGTTAATTTTGTAATTTAATTGTGTTTGCATACTGTGATATAGTGAAATCAACTAACATTTTTACTGTTTTCATAATTAATGACTAATAAACGCTTTTCATTGACTTTTGTTGTTACTTTTGCTATAAACGCTGAACGCTCTCTTGGTGGTAGGGCTTTGTGCAAGCCCGTCTGGCTAGGTACCACCCACTCGTCAGTTATTCTACCACCAAATAACAGTACTCAGTATTGTTGTGTTCGGGTTTGAAGGGTGAGTGAGCCAGTGTAACTACAGGCACAAGGGACATAACATCTTAGTTCCCAAGGTCGGTGGCACATTGACGATGTAAGGAATAGTTAATTTTTCTTACAGCGTCATTGTCTATGGGTGATGGTGACCACTTACTATCAGGTGGCCCATATGCTCGTCCGCCAACGTATACCATAAAAAAAATCCACGGCATCAAATTTGGATACCAAGATGTTGTGTCTAAATCTACACTGTAACTCACTCAATTTCCAACCGGAATACAATAATATAAAGTATCACTGTTGAGTGCTGGAAACCTACCTAAATTTGCAGCTTGCACAAAGTCCAGCAAGTATTTTACGTCGTTTTCTGTAAAATAAAACTAATACTGAACTTTCCTTTCTTGTTAAATAAGTTTATTACAGAAGAAAAATGCGCACTTAGCTGTTACTCTGATTGAATTTTTCAGTCACTTTTTTTATTTTAATTCATCAAGTACACCAGTAGTAAAAAGCCGTTTCCAGTGGCAACCGCAGTCTTCGTTCGCGCAAAAACAACGAGAGACTAACTTAATTAACTTCTTAGACCTGACTCGAGTACAGGCAATCTAAATTTCTTTAAAACGCTCAGCACTCGCTAAAGAGACGTCGGAAATATAAAAGTAATTTTGTCGTGTTTTTAGGTCTCGATTTACAGCACATTGCGTCACAGCGAAGTGAGGTCATTTGACACAAATTTATACGGCAAAATTGTGTGATTATTTTTTTACATTATATTCTCATACTAAATATTATTGAACTGTAGATTTGAGATAGGTCACTGAATTTATACGTATATGCTAGTTGTGTATGTGTTTGTAAATTTTTCGTTTGACTCCAATTGTTTATGTGTTAAATGATAAGGTCTGTTTAAACTAGCTACTGCTGTGAATTATTTATTAAATATCTAGTAACTGTTTCTTATAAACGTTTTACACCTTACTTTGGTACTAATTTTATATAATTTTTTTTGTTTATATTGTAACCTTAATAAGGTAGCCACAACATATAATTTAACATAAATCTTTTCCTTACCGAAATAAAGTTTTTTATAAATTCTTATTTAATAAATAAACATACACTAAAATTTCAAAATGACTATATAATTAGTATAAGACTATCAATGTTGAAATAAAGTAAGTAACAGCCTTTTAATGTACCACGACTGAGCTGAGCCCTTTTCCTTGAGAATATTTATCATGAAACATTTTTTTCACCCGAGACATGAAGCCATTTTTCATCACCGAGCATGAAATTTATTTTAGCCATAATAAAACACATTAACATAATTCATTTTAAATATTTGATTTTGTATTGCAGATATATTTAGCATTGAATATATCTGGTTTATGTCGTAGAACTTGGATAACGTAGCACAAAGCTACGCGCCCGTAGATACTATAAGAGCTACGTAAAAACATATATCATCGTTGATGATAATCATACTCCATTTACTTATCAATTTTGTGATGATAATAATGTAATTATATTATATAAAATAGGTTATGTATTTAATCCCTTATTGATTCCCTATTTAATTCTAGTTGTAATTTCATATACATGACCCATATTTAAAATTTCAATTGTGCCGGAACAATCGGGATCTGGTTTTAGATTTTAATTTTAAGTTAATCTATTTGAGAAGGGCTGACTTACTGAACATATAATAAATTATAGACACACGCAAGTGTACATGTTGATTGTAACCACTGTAGTCAAATAGACACTATATAATGTTGAATTAAACAGATGAGTTCAGTTTAACTAGGAGTATATATGTAGTTTAACTAATAATATGTTTAACAATAGATATAGTAAACACGTGGGAAAATTATAAGATAATTAATTATCCTTAGAACTAACTAAGTTTTCGGACTACACCGTATTAACTGTATTAATACGGTGTAGTCCGAAAACCATTTATTGAACGCCACGATTTTGGACATCAGTCCAATCCAATATAATCGTAAAATGATTTATTAATCTCGTTGCATTAATTAGCGGTCGCGTTTCGTGTGTAATCGCTCGTCATGTCAAATCATGTCACGTGTCATCTACAAAGCCGCTACGTGACAGCTCGCGTGACGACGCCAACGTTCAAGACAGTTACATTATAAGAGGGCTACACTTTAAGCGTAATTAATATATATATAACAACTATCAAAACCGTTTGTTTTGGATACAAAAATACCTGTAAACGAGCAAGGATATCAAAATTTATTACATAATATTAATATTTTTGTAACCCAAATGGTCACAATAATCAAACACAGTTAAATATGGTTAATGAAATTTTTAAAACAACTCATTTCGATAGTTTGTATTAAACAGTATCGATAGCACTTTGAGCGACAGATAAATTCAGCCTAATACAATTAGACACGCGCTCCTAATGAATATGAGGGGGGGGGGATGCTCTATCCTTCGGTATCTTTTCCACTTTCTTAGGGAGCTAATTTTTTGTAAGTGATGAATTAAAAATTTCAGTTTAACAGGGTCAGTGGATCACACATGGTAATGTGTGCTCATTATTCAAGCTTGATCGTTAGAAGAATTTTTTTACGCGTGTGTCTAAATTTTGGTAGAATAAGTTTCAAACCGTCTCCTTTAAAAAAGAGAGTAGGCTTTAACTCATCTGTATGTGTACAAGACGTCACCGTTATCTAATTGAGTTAGCATACTTTACTTAATTTATTTTCACTTATTAAAATTAAAAAGGAATTATTGTCATTATAATAACATAAACTTAACAAATATAATATAATTAGTATTGTTTTGCTATCTCTACTTCGCTTTAGTTTAGTTTCTAAGCGAAGACATCTGGTAAGCACGAAAATCACTCAGTTATCCTGAAGGTACGCGGATGATAATTTAACGTGATCGTTGCTTAATTTTTCCTTGTCCGTGTTCCAACCTATTTGTCATAGCTACATAGAATACCATTGAAAATCAGCGTTTGGTTCTTGGAACGCAACTCGGAAGGTACACCTATTTAGGACACGATTACTATCATTGCTTACCAAATCCCTTTTTTTATATTTTCTTTCCGTTTTTGCTCTGGTTTTTTTTGTAGAATAAATAGTACTTCGTTTCAACAACAGCAACAGCCTGTAAATTAACACTGCTGGGCTAAAGGCCTCCTTTCCCATTGAGGAGAAGGTTTGGAACATATTCCACCACGCTGTTCCAATGCGGGTTGGTGGAAAGTACTTCGTTTATTTTTTATTTATCAGTATTCTTTTATGTTTTTATATTTGTTCTTGTGTTAGTACCGAGTCCTAAGTAAGCTTTTCTTTCTTTATTTTTTTGAAGGTGCGACACATATATTTTTTTTTTTTTCCATTCTTATTTATTATATGATCGTTCATATTGATCTCTCTCATATCCCTCCTCACGAACTAAAGCCATGGCTTCTAGATCGTCCGCACCCCCTCCTCCCTCTACATTTATGCTCATCACTTTTTTAGTTACATGTATCTCCTGTCTGCGTCTCACATGTCCAACCCAAATGGTTTCATTTTACTTTTTACTCTTTTCTCTTCTTTTTAGTTCTCGTTTCTTATCATCCTTTTCTCGGCCCAGCATTCCACGACAAGTCAATTCAATATATTTATATATATTATTAATGTAATTCTATATAAAATAAATAAACTTTGATAAACATTACGAAATATTTACTTGAATGATTGCCAATTACAGTTTCCACGTGTCCATCAGCTGTCTCATGTACGTATTTATTTTAAATATAAAATAATAAAACATTTAGCGGAACGCCGTCGAAATTATTTCACCGGAACGTAATGGTTTTCGAAACTGCCATGTTTCAACCACATTCATATGGAGAAAATACTTTATTGTTATACTTTTTTTTTGTAATTTTAGTTATTTTAATATAGGTACTATTTACACTTATTTTTTTTATCTGATTATAAATCCACGACAAAAACTATTGACTCTAGAAACCTGAAGTTTGGAATAGTTTTTGACTTTCCTTAAGAACCAACCTGCATTGGAACAGCGTGGTGGAATATGTTCCAAACCTACTCCTCAAAGGGAGAAAGGGAATTTACAGGCTGTTGCTTAAGAACTGGAATATCAAATGCGATTTCTTAAATCTATTTGATACTTCCAAAGATTAGCACGATCAGACAAAGAAAATCGAACTCTACAACTTTATTGTTATAATATATATCAACAAAATACATAACAATATATTATATACTACATACATTTTTAATATTAGAAGATATTGGATATACTGAGGAATTTAGTGCAATCGTATTTATCTCTGGATATTTCATAGTATAAAACAATGTAGCATAGACAGCGGGTCTGTCCTTATTTAAGCTTTGATCTTTAAAATTATGCATCGGATTTTGATGCGTTTTGTTTAATAGATAGAGTGATTCGAGAGGAAAGTTTTTATACATAATACATGTATAATATAGTATAGAAAAGTTTGAATATGATGTAAAACAAATTACACCCGTGCGAACCCAGGGCCACTTACTAGTAAGTAATATTACTGAAATGAATAATGACGTCATAATCGTCAATTGTAAATTTAAACATCTATTCTGTAAGAACTTACTTCGTATAACAATAAACTAACGCGAGACAAACCCACATATAAAATGTTACCTCATAAAACAAAATTACTGAGATATTCAGCGTTCAAGAATCTATGTATACCAAGTCTACCCGGTAGTAAAATCCAAGACAAAACATCTCGAAATGTGAAATATGAAACAAGGTCTCAACCTAGTTTATATTTAGTATTGTTTTAAAAAGCACCCCAACAAAATTCTTGCATAATACAACACACAAATATAAGCGTTTTCCAAATAGACTAATAAAATATTTCGGACACGCTGTCCGGCTGTCACATGTCGCGCGTCAATGTGATTGTCTAACCACAATATTTACTCTGTGGCTGTTTAGATCCAACGAACTGTCGTACGATAAATCGTTATCATACAAATGATGTATGCAATAATATATTTTGTATTGTACTTCTAGTAAATTCAAAAATAGAATACAGACAAGGAAGATGTACAAGATCTTTACTTTATCACTAAGAACGATTTTTTTCAAGGAAACTAAGGAGAAACAAAGAGAGAGAGAGAGATAGTTAGGTTGTGATGTGTTCGTATTACAGCGGTAGTTTCGTTCTAACAAATTTTGAAGCTTTTGAGCCCTGTGTTCCTGGTACCTCTGACGTTTTAATAAATGTTTTATTTGATTGTAACTGTGACTTATAAATATTTATAATTTTGTAAATGTGTGTGAAAAAAACACGCGCTTTACGTGTAAAGATATCACATCAAAAGAATACGATAGTTAAGTAAAAGTCGCTGTTTGAATCAAAGATCATTTTTTGTTATTTATCTCGTACATATAAGTCATATTAATTTTTGGAACAGGTACGATGTTGGCCTAACTAATCATTTAAAATATACCTAAAACCAGAAACAAACTTTATAACGAATATTAACAGTTTAAAATGAAAGTAAAAAACACATTAAGAACACAAAATCGCTTCAATCCATTGTGTGACAAATTGATTACTATTCGGTACGCATCATCATAACATGCTAATATAACCCGTAATGAACCGTCGATAAAGTCGGGTATAGCTTGTTTCAGTACAGCTATTATGGAGCTTGATCCTACAACCCCAGAGATCAACATTTTTTCTTTTATCTTTAGCAGTTACCAAAACGTTTCGATCAACTAAACGCTTTCGTAACGGTATAACATTTTGCGTTAATCTTAACTATTATTACTGTAATCATCTAAATAAACTCTTAAGCAAATCGCCGTCATTAATGTCTATAGAAATAGGAAGAAGGTACTAAACAAAGAAATGGACGAAACTAATATATACATATGTTATATAATATGCTAACAGCTCCGCTATATTATTATGAATCAGAAAAATATAAAGAAGAAGTGTAGCAGCTATAATATACTATTACAGTTATTAAAAAACAATAATACCTTTTAATATGTTTTTTAATTATTTTAAGATTATTTTGAATTTAAGTCAATGTTAAAAATTGAAGAATTTTTTTTATTGTAAAAATGACAAGGTCTTATATAGGTGAGCCTCAATTTCCTTATATTTCGAATCATACATTTATATTAGTTAATAATGAATGATGAATTTCGACCACGAACAATCGCTCGTAATACTATTACTTAATAATATTTTGTTTATTATAAAAAGAAGTCATACGCGTCTCTTACGTACAGTACCTTTACAATATTAAACCTTTATGTAGTTTCTCAATATAGTTCAAAATACAAACAGGAAGTAGACATTAACGCGACTAACAATTAACAGGAAATAAATGTTAAACAAGCTTCCACATTAAACACAGAATGGTTTGCGGTTGTTAAGTGTGAAACCTCACTAACACTCAAGACGCAATATCAGAAATAATAAACCCTCTGTTGGGTGCCGATTACCCAATTTTCAGTTGAAGGAATTCTCCCTTTGATAATGACGGTCGGAGTGGCTCGCACTGTTCACAGCAATTTTTATAGCAAATGATCATAATTTCGATGCAAAGTGCTTTTATGATAAAAAGATTTAGGTCATTTATAATATATAGTACATTTTTGATTTCATATTTTATTTTTTTGACAACAGTACAGCTATATGACGTCATAAAAGTCGTTTCATGAACTAAAAATAAATAAACGACATTGTTTATAACTGACGCTACACGAAAGCTCAACACATTTATTATCCGAACCTTTTAATAAACAGCATTTCACTCAAAACTCTGACTAAAAGTGACATCGGATTAATGAAATATATTAAAAATATATTTTCGTAAGCGCCCAGCTACTATAAAATAACGTGAAGCGTGACAATTAAAAATGCACCGTAATATAAAAAATGACGCCAGTGACGTTCCGTCACGCAAGGGATTACTGGCTTACCAACTTTTTATTACCTCACAGCAATGAAATTAATCCAACTTTGATTTAAATATTTATATTCTCGTAAACATTATTACGCTAAATTTATAGCCATTAAGAGAACTAATTAAAGCAAATGAGAGTACCGAATTTAATCTTTAATAATCTGTAGCGATAATTGGAGGATTGATAAAAGTACAAAACCAACCCAGGATAGGTTCGTGGTAAGGCTTTGGTACCACCCACACATCAGATATTCTACAGCAAAACAACAGTACTTAGTATTATTGTTGTTCCGGTTTGAAGGTGAGTGAGCCAGTGTACTGTACTGAACTACAGGCACAAGGGACATAACATCATTCCCAAGGCTGGTGGCGCATTTACGATGTAAGGAATGGTTAACATACCTTACTGCTATTTCTATTACCAGTAGCAATATATAGGTGTTATATATTTTAATAATATAATAAATTCGATATTGTTATAGCTCTGTCCTTTTAATAAGAACACTTCTAGAAATAGTGTTAAATATAATCGAACACACAATAGCTAAGTAATTGCTATGATGTCTGTTAGCGTCACAGTTCCAAAAAGTGTTAATATGTATTTAATTGACGGCTGAATAAAACCTTTTTGACATGCAAATGACAAAACAATAATAGTTCATTGGTGCCGAAATATTCCTTCTAATGAGTTGAATTGTGTCTATACAGTGAATTGTACGAATGTAACCCAATGTTTTCGACTATAAAAAAAATAGATTTTGATGTCGTATAGGTAGGCGGCAAATAAGCCAACAAATTATATGTCACCACTAGTAGCAACTTTATAATTCTAAAATTATAAACCATAATTCATATTACCAACACACCGCTAACCTAAATTTTATCATTTTTCGTATCTCACCGATTTCTGAACACTCCCATTACTGCCACAACTAGGCAAGGAATAATTGGCGTTGATGTTTCGAGCCTCGTTTCCAACCGCATTCAGTTGGACCGATTACTCTTATCTCACTATCTCCTAGTGATATTTGAAAAATATTTACGTTAGAAAGTCCATTCATTGAGAAAATAATCGTGGGAGAAGAGCAGCTCCATTTAATAAAACTCCGTTTTAGTACTTGAGATAAAAATAAAAGTATTGTAATCAGCATCATTGACCAGCGCTACCAAGGTCAGCTAAAACTGCCTTTAATTGTTTTCATTGTGATTTATAATAACGCATTTTCAAAATAATAAAAAAGACAATATAAATTCAAATTAATTTACTAAATATACTTATAAAAAATATTTTATTCGTGCATATTGCATCATATCACTTTGATTAACCTTAATATTTATATACGATTTGGTATTATATTGCATATGTTTCATATAACATTAATCCTTATAATACTATCGAAATTATTAAGCTCATTATTATTTATCAAAGTTTGCAAAACGCGTTACAAATAGACTAGACGTGTGCGTTTAAGTACAAAATGTGAATCCTTAAAGTTTCGAATCTTACTCCACCTCGCGATGTTATTTTTTAGCTATCGAGGACTATCCTTAGGTATTTATATTCCTATATAAAAGAATATTTCTCCATCTTTAAACTAATGTAGATAGTATAAGATTGTATACCTTTTATACTTAATTATCAGGAAATAAACAAAAAACTAAGTTATTAACCAAAGTCCGCGCAAACCAATTTGTAGGCTTAATTTGAACTATAATTTAGATTATAATGCTTATTACACAAATAATAATCCGAATCAGATACAAATACATAGGTTAGTGATTGCTTTAATGAATTTTGAATAGAACTATAAATACCAATGTCATGTGAATAATGCTATGCTATGCCTATAATGCAATTGGAAACGTCAAATTTATATCACAATGCAATCTGTACCGTATATATGTATTAATGTTTTGTAATTGAAAACAGCTTTGGCTTGTATGTTAATTATAATTACAGATTAAATAGTGAAAAAATGCAAAACAGACTGACCTTGACTACTTTCCCATACAGGTTTTTCAGTATCGTCAAAATGAATGAACATGTAATAGAGATAAAAAAAATAAATATGAGACAACATCATATATATTACTCTGATCCCAACGTAAGTAGCTGAAGCTCTTGTGTTATGGAAAATCAGAAGTAACGACGGTACTACAAACACCCAGACACAAGACAACATAGAAAATTAATGGTAATCTACATCGACTCGGTCGGGAATCGAATCCGGGACCTCGAAGTGGCGTACCTATGAAAACCGGTGTACACACCACTCGACCACAGAGGTCGTCAATGTATCGACCCTGTCATTTTTGTGACTTAGTCATGAAAACTTACTATCTTGCTAAGACTATAAGGCGTATATACATGTCATGTGATCCTCGACTCAAACCCCGGATCGGAATGCTAAAAGCTATAGAGTTTTTACATCGAGATCTTGTCAGCAATATCTAAGAATCTAAAAATCACGAGTATATAGAGCCCTGCTTTAAAAAAATAAATTTAAGTTATTTGGAATAGTCTAAAGGCGATCATCAATTCCCATTTTCAATTTGTGATGATCGAAGTACTTATTTCAATTTATTTACATTAGAGTTATTAACATTCAGGCCTTAACAATATTGTAATAAAATTAAAAATAGTTAATATACTAATCTTGACCCCGTGGAACGGTGGCAAGAAAGCTAGAATCATTTCCCCGGATAACAGCAGTTTCCATCCTCTAGACACAAAGTGAACTAGCTCTTCTGTCACCAGTGGAGTCAATAAGGTGAGGTGCTATGATGATATAGTTTTAATGAAGGTTTTGGCAGTACCATCATACATATACGTTTTTTCCCAAGTCTGTTTTGTAGATTGCAACTATTTAAAGTAATCGTTATTCAAATTCAACAACTTATGGAACAAAATATTAAATCATATTCATAATTTTTGGCTTGCAAATAGGTTATAGAACGGAAAATATTAAATAAAATAAAAGAGTTCAGACAAGTTTAACTAACTCAAAGAAAGTTGGCGCCAAGGAAACAGGCCAGTAAAAAGTTTGTTAAATATGGCTCGGCTTTCTGTTTAAAAGTTCTAATTTATATTATTACTCTCATGTTCGATACACTATTTTATAGCGAGCAAGTAAATTGAAGATAAGTTTGTACATAAAGTAGAATTTATGTAGAGAGTCTTTTAAAATTTCAGCAATCTAGATTTGGATTACTTAAATACGAAAAAATGGTGAGTATAGTTAAAAGAACGCATTTTTCGCCCTCGACACCCAAAACAATTAAATAAAAAGTTTTGGAAAGTAAAGATACGAAGCAAAAATAATTATAGATATTAAATTATTGCAGAAATAGTTCAGTGGTTAGAGTACGTGCATCATTGGTTGACTAATTATTGGGGGTTCAAATCTGGACGAAAACCAGTGAATTATCACGTGATTAATTGTATTTATAATTCATTTCGTACTGATCCACGGCTATAGTTTTTTATTTTTTTTAATTTAGATGTCATGTCCCTTGTGCCTGTAGTTACACTGGCTCACTCACCCTTCAAACCGGAACACAACAATACTGAGTACTGTTATTTGGCGGTAGAATAACTGATGAGTGGGTGGTACCTACCCAGACGGGCTTGCACAAAGCCCTACCACCAATATCATGAAATACATTTATAACAGTTATACAAATTACTATCCTAGATTTAAAAATGAGATTTGAACTAACAACTTATGTGAATTATTAAAGTTATTAATTTCGGGATATTTACCATGTTTTTTATTTTTGTTCGGTGGAGCTCGATATTTCGACATTGTCTACGAATGTCTTGTTCACGAGACTGTCTGTCTCGTGAACATATCCCGTAAATATCCCGAAATTAATAACTTTAATAATAAAAATAACCATGTTAATTTAAAATCCTAACTTATGTGAATATATTGAATTGCATAAAATATTCGAGTTAGTTCCAAATAATTCTTCTTTCTTCAACCTGAAGTGGTGATTATTGCTGGTCGTGCAAAACGAATGACATTTATAATGTATGCGCTCCATCCAAGCAAAGCATACATTAATGACTTGTATATAATAAATTATTGTAACTCTCCATTCGTCACTGCGATTAATCGAAACCATTCAGATATTATCGAATATTGCAGTCAGTAATTCAAGTTATTACATTTGCTTGTACGAGCGTATTAGGCTAAGATCCAGCGGGAAAATTTTTGAAATCTTCTGTATTATAAAATAAAGAATAATCTTTGCTTGCTTTCATTCAGAATCATAAACATTGATAATGTCATTTGTTAAAGACCTTTTTCGGACTTAATCATATTTTACCTCTTTTTTATATTTTAGTTATAAACATGGTTAAAGGGCTTTAGGCAAGCCCGTCTGCGTTAATCCGCCCTCGTCTCATATGTAAATATGACAAGTGAAAGGGACATTCCATCGAAGACAACATATAACCCAATATTTCAAAGAATAGGTCAATCACCCCTGATAGACACCGCAACCAACTAAACCAGAGTATTCGCTCTACATCTCCTTTCTACAAAATATCCCATAGTTTTGTCTCGTGAATAGAATCTTTAAGACAACAGCTATTGACAAGAAGGCCATCGGAAAAAGTAGTTGCTGTAAGAACTATTAACTATTCTTAGCATTGATAATGCACCACAAACCCAGGGAACTAAGAAAAGCCTGTGCCAATACTAGCCTTTGAAAACACTAGCTCACTCACCCTTAAAACTGGAATACATGATTACTGGGTACGGCTGCTTGGAGGTATAATTTCTGATGAGTGTGTGATAGTTACAAAAAAGTGCTAGAACAAAGTCCTAATACCGAGTGTACCATAGCCAACCTTATCCTCAAATTTGGCTTCAAAAGATATCGGTCAATAAATGTATTTAAAATATAATTGCTGAAAAATCAAATAGCGCAATATTATGCAACAATACCCCGTACTATATGTATTCAACCTATTTGCATCATTAGTTACTTTACTAATTAATCAGCTCGACAAACTTATTATGCACAATGCTTGGCTGATTACAGGCTGCGAGGTCGTTTTACAATCTATGATTTGATTTCAGAGTAGAGAGGTTAAGTTATGCTGGTTTATTAATATGTAAAATCTCTATACATCTAAATAGTCAAAGACAAAATAGAACAGTACCATTCGCCTCGGCCAATAGATCTTTTTTTTATTTTAATGGGTAATTGATGACTGCAGTGTTATAAAAATTGATTGTGGCGTATTAAATATTATTTAATTCTATATTAGGAGATTAAGTCATTGGTGGGTGGCACCCTACGTGACGTGGAGTGGTGGCATGCGTGAGGACTGCGTGCGGTCATTAACAGTTATTGGACATAGCAGCGCGACTTTATTATTATTTTATGTATAATTCTAAAATAAAAGTAACCTGAGTTACTCCTTATTACATACGTCAATTGTCAGTAAAAGTCCCATCAAAATCAGTCCAGCTTTCCAGAGAATAGCCAAAACAAACAGACCGACAGACAGATAGACAAAATTTTAGTAAAAGATTTAACACATACACATGCCTTCAGAAAAAGCGATTATTTTAATATTACAAACCGGCACTCCAATTTTATTCAATGCATCGGTGGGAGGGAATTGTAGGAAAAGCATGTATGTGAAATGTTTTCCATAATAACGATTATAATCGAATTTTGACCTCCATACGTGTTTTAACGAATTTTCGATTAAAACAATACAATCTGTATTAACTACTCTTTGGTTACATGTACTTTAATTAATATATTATTTCCGTTTTAAAAGCTACGTACCTCTTGTAAGCGAATTATTTTTGTTTAACTGAAAAATACATTTATTAATTATTCAGTTACGAAATCGCTTTAAGAGGAAATTATCTTTACGATGAAATGTTTACGAATATAATTCTTCAAATATTTCTTGCGTTACCAAATCAATTAGACAATCCTGACTTTCAAGTCTGAAAACTGATCAAAAAGTTAATAATAAAATCAAATGTGTAAGATTTGATGTCAAATGATTTCATCGTATCTAGAATGTTATAGGTATTAATTACACATTGCTCAATCACAGACAGACGCCGTACTTAACGAAGCTTTACGGAAGATGTCATTATTCGAGCAGCGTTTACAGCTAATTAGAGAGATGCAAAGATGACTTAACTGAAACTCGGGGATTTGCGGTTTGATAATCAAGATAACAGATTAATTTTACGAAGAACTAGATATCATGAGGTTAGTAAAATAAATAGTTTTTCTACGTAACGTACAGCGGTAAAGCTAAGTAATACCCTCGATTTCGTTTAAGGAGTTTTTAGTGTTATTTGTACTACAACGCTTCAAAAGTGCTCGTAAAAGACTACTTGAATTAAATATATTTTGATTTGATTTGATATCATATCGTTAAATGCAGAATATTATCCGATGAATGCAGGCGTCACTAAAGGTTTTAATAAACACACGAAAAGTCAGTTGTGTTTGAACTCTGTAAAGATTAACATATTCAATCGTCAGTAAAAGTAAAAGTAAAGTAACAGCATGTAAATTTCCCATTGCTGGGCTACGGCCTCCTCTTTCATGTTGGAGAGGGTTTGGAACATATTCTATCACTCTGTTCCAATGCGGTTTGGTGGAAAGCACATGTGGCAGAATTTCGATGAAAATGAATCTCAGAATCGACAGAGTCATCTATATTTGTAAAATTGTCTTAAAAACATTTAATATCAATTTTAAAATAAAATGATATATATATAGTTATGAAGCAGGTCCCTAACCACAGACCCAATAATAACTGAATAAAGCGGATTGTAGACGAAGAAAATATTAGATAAAGAATTACTTAATTTCGATATATACATATCTAAACTACACAATTAGATAAGAAAGTTTTTGTCTATTTAAGTAGTACTCAATTTTTGGTTTCCCCGAGACCATGTAGTGCATATCTAATTGTACCAAATCATCCTGCAAAATTGCTTGTTGCATATGTAAACATTTATTTTTAAAAAATAGCGTTGCCCTGAATTATTTAAGTAATTACTATTCCTACATAGTCCTCCTTTTAAGCTCATAACTAGTGTTAGGGATGTGTATGACAATAGCCAAGGGATTAGGATCGATTCTCCGACTTTTACAACTCTAAACAAACCAAAAACCATTGCGCTATTGACACTTATTTCGAATTCGAGTAAAAAATTCAAACGACTTCGTCTAGTTAAATAAAGACAAATATTATGATGTAATTTTATATAAGACGTCATAATTCAGTAAGCGTTTACAATTAATTAGAGCCAGCGATGCAAAGCAGCTGAATTTATAAACAGACGGTCCAGGATTTGCGGTTATTCGAGCTAACTGTGTTATTTCGTGGAAACTCCGTTTAATTAATTTAATATGACTGAAGGAAATAATTTTATTGTCTAGCTTTTGAATCAGTTTCGTGAACATTAACAGCCGGATTAGACTACACCGATGTCTAGTCGTGACATTGATATAATAAGGCTCAAGTTCAAGGTCAAGTAGTTAACAGCAATGGAGAGATGTGGAACATTCAGATGGAACTGATCGGTATACCAGTGATAGCCATTAGATTTTAATCTTTTTCATTATGATATTTTTCATCGTCTCAAAATTATTCATTGATAAACTTTTTTTTAAGTTAAGTCCACAACGATTACTCTTTTAAAATAAAGCACTCGATACATTTCTCAGTAGCTGCTACTGTTCAGATGTAGGCGTTCACAGCGTTTAATTTTGAGGTCATTGTATCCTTCTCCGAGCTTCAATTTAAGTGACCTTTAGTATAAACCACAGCATTGCAGACATTTTGTTATTATAATGTAATGTTTCATTTCTTTATTTTTTATACTGTGTGTCACGATAAACTATTTTTAAATATATATCTTTTAGCATATTGACATCGTATAAAACTCACTTACTGCTGTCTGTCCCTGTGTATGAGTAGATCTTTAAAATTACTGATTTTAATACGGTTTTTTTTCAATGCACAGATTACTATATATTACATTATATTAATAAAATCCTTTATTGCCTATAAAATAAATAGTGTTCAAAAATACTTGAGAAGTTATCAAAATCAAAATCAAAATAAACTTTATTCAAGTAGGCTTTTACAAGCACTTTTGAATCGTCATTTTACAATTAAGTGAAGCTACCACCGGTTCGGAAAGTAGATTCTACCGAGAAGAACCGGCAAGAAACTAAGTAGTTACTCTTTTTCAACATTCAAGTGCTTAAAGGTAACTTTAAACATTCACTGTTCCAAATCGACAAAGTATATTACTCAATACGAATGTACAATGTAAATGATAAAAAACCGTGGAATGACTTTTAATTGATTTCGATACAGGATATAAAATTTCTCGCTGATTCTTCACAGTTGAATGAGCCAGTGGTCACGTCCCTTCGATTTTGATAACAATTCAAAATAATTTATAAACTTTTAGTTATCGTTTGTTTATAAACCCCGTTTTAATGTATCACATGTAAATTGACACTGCTGGGTTAAGGCTTCTCTCTTTGAGGAGTAGATTGGGTGCATACCGCCACGCTGCTCCGGTCCGGGTTGGTGGATTCAAATGCGGCAGTATTTCGCAGATATTAGGCACATGCAAGTTTCCTCACGATGTTTTTCTTCACCGCCAAGCACGAGATAATATAAACAAAAATTACGCACATTCAGTGGTACTTGCCTGTGTTTGGACCCGCAATCATGGTTACCGTGTACGCTTTCTGACCACTGAGCCACCTGGGCTCTTTTTTATGTTAATAATAGTATAATCTAAATTATATATAATTGAATATCTTAAGACTTAGTCTACCTAAGTGAAAACCTTTATATTCCGATATATTAAAATAAAATTAAATTAAATTAGTTGAATATCGTCAATTACCTATTTAAATATTCATATATTTCGATATTTACAACGTTTATAAACCTTTAAGTTAAAATAATATATCAGCTTTCTCATTATTCAGATTGTGTTGATAATCACACTGGAGCGCTAACTTCGACTTCGGCGACCTCCATGGTCGAGTAGCGCGTACACCGGTTTTCATGCATACACCACTCCGAGGTCATGGATTCGAGTCATTGTAGAAGAACGTTCATTTGATTTTCTATATTTTCTTGGTTTTGGGTGTTTGTGGTAGTCGTTACTTCGGTTTTTCCATAACATAGGTGCCTAACCTAGCTTAAGCTTACATTGGTTTTAAAGTAATGTATGTTTGTGATGTTGTCCAATATTCAATATTATTATTATTCGGCATAAAATACGAAGCAATCAAAAGGACCCACGGACGTCCGATTTGATGATCCGGATCCTAGTTCTTCATTTAGTCATTCTTCACTTCAGTATAAATGTGCTCAAAAGAAGTACAAATCCGAAACAAGATGATTGCAGAAGACGACCTCCATGGTCGAGTGGTGTGTACACCGGTTTTCATGGGTACGCCACTCTGAGGTCCCGGGTTCGATTCCCGGCCGAGCCAATGTAGATTACCATTAGTTTTCTATGTTGTCTTGGGTCTGGGTGTTTGTGGTACCGTCGTTACTTCTGATTTCCATAACTCAATGTAAGCAACATTGGGATCAGAGTAATGTATGTAATGTTGTCTCATATTTATTTATTTATTATTTATTATTATATTATTATTTATTTTTTATGTAACACCTGACAAAAAACCTCTAAAACGCGATCGTAGTCGGTGGTTAATAATATCCGAATTATAGAATAGGTAATCGATTATTTCCATGACCTTAAAATCCTTGTGTAAGAAACTAAAGTAGAACGTTACGTAGAAACTCGAGTATGATGTCGGAACTAATTGATTCGTGGCGCATTAAAAGTTGTATCAATCTTATAGAAGGTGAATAGTGTGACGTCACGTGGTTGATTGATTGACAGGCATTGTTAGTCATTTTTTTTTAATCGAAGTACAGTAACAGTTTGAATTTCGAAGCCAAAAAAGTACGTGAATCTGAGCTAATGTGTGTGATGCCTGAATATAATAGTGAATACATTTAATCGAAATCCAATTTATTACTAATTCTTTACTAACTTTATAATAAATTAAGTTTGTAAAGAATATTTTTTTTGTTTATAAAAAAAAATAGTTACTGATACTACATTAAAACGTAAAAGTTTACTAGAAGATGCAATGCATTTCGGAGACAGTTTTAGTATATACTATTATTATATAAGTAGATGCGCAGAGAGTCACCCGCTTTAATTTTAGACGTTTGACGTTACAGCCGTTCTTACGAATATATTAACATCAATTAAGGATCGACAACACCTGAGCGGCGAAGCGATACGAAAGCGACGCACGGTATCCTTTGTAAAGCTAAGATCACATATATGCAACCAAACTGTAATTACAAAAGTGTTGCGTTTCAGTCGCTACGGTACATTACATCCAAAGTTTGCGTATAATAAACGTATCGTTTCCACTTTGATTAATCGTTCTGTTTGGCTCACAACGTTACATATAGTTAATAAATTAAATAAGTTGTTTTTAAATACGAGTGTTGATTAATTGTATTATGATGACCTCCGTGGTCGAGTGGTGTGTACACCGGTTTTCATGGGTACGCCACTCCGAGGTCCCGGGTTCGAGTCCCGGCCGAGTCAATGTAGATTATCATTAGTTTTCTATGTTGTCTTGGGTCTGGGTGTGTGTGCTTTAGCTACTTACATTGGGATCAAAGTAATGTATGTGATGTTGTCTCATATTTATTATTTATTTATATTTATTTATTTATTTATATTTATTTATTTATTTATATTTATTATGTACTATAAGTAAGGGTTTTGTCCAAGTTTTTTAAATATCTTTTATTTTATTTTATTTTATCAATCTATAATCTAAGATCAAAGTAGTGTATCCATATTGAAATCACGAACATCATCTATTTTAATAAATGTGTATATTGACAAAGTTACTGGAGCCTTTGTACTCTCAAGGGTCTAACAGATAGCTGGTGCCGCTGACACGACTCTCAGCCTAAAATATTGGATAATGGATGTACGTGAAAATCGTTCTACGAAAATATTAGCTGTAAGTGTAATAAATTCTACTTTATAACATATATTTGGGTGAAACGTTCCCCTAAATAATATACGTATAGATGTTAATCTTGACAATCGATTGTGGGTTCAAATCCGGACAAGTATCACTGAACTGATCGCGCACGCAATTCCTGTATACAATTCATCCCGTGCTCGGTGGAGAAGGATGGCATTTTCGGGATGCATACGTTGGTTGACAATCTACCTGTAGCAACAGTTACCTCAATAACAGTTAAACCCCTTAAGAACCCACTTGAACACAAACAAAACGTCATCAAAATCGATCCATCATTTAGGAACACAGAATGCTTATATATAAAAAAAATATTTGAACATCAATTACAAAATCGCTTCTAATACGATTATTAGTAATTACAAAATGGTAGTCGATATGCATAATTAAATTCAATTATTCATTGACAATTGCATTGAGGTCTTCGTATAATTTCAACCAATATTGACTGACCCGTGAACCGGCATATTACTTTACCCATGCGTAATGAAAACCAAGCTTATATGACATACGTAAATTGGCATATGACGAAGATATGGTAACTCTTCCACGATTCTATTTATTTCTAATTTCACATTTGTAATATTAGTTTATATATGTTTATATTTTTAATGTCAATATTGTTGTAATCTACCAAAACGCATTAGAACGTCGTGGTGGAATATGTTCCAAACCTTCTCCTCAAAGGGAGGGGAGGCTTTAGGGCTTAGGCCAGCAGTGGGAAATTTACAGGCTGCTGTTGTTGTTAAGTATTTAGTGATAAGTTAATAGAGTTATTATTTCAATAAATAAGTAAACTTGTTACATTATTATTGTACATATTACTTATTACATTATAAGCTATCGGCGTACACGTGATTAAAACATTGAATTTAATTATGATCGCTCGACACGACATGATTTAGGAAGCACCTTTATAAGGAGAGGTCGCAGTTCGCACAGTAACCTCATTACGGAGGAAATTCGATACGCTTCGAAGCCTGAGTTTTGTTGAACTAGCCATTAATTACATCGTATCTTAAAAAACTTTAATTAATTATTAACACCTCAAGTCAATTTCCCTTCATAGTAATAAGATCGATTTAATCTAATTTAAAAGAAAAACATAATTTATTACTACTCGTTGTTGGTAGTCATCAGCCAGGCCAAAAAAGGAAGCCTATGTCCTTTTTTTGTTGGTATAGGTTGGCGGGTGAGCATATGGGCCACCTGATGGTGAGTGGTCACCATCCCCCATAGACAATGACCAATGACGCTGTAAGAAATATTAACTATTCCTTACACCGTCAATGTGCCACCAACCTTGTGAACTAAGGTGTTATGTCCTTTGTGCCTGTAGTTACACTGGCTCACTCACCCTTCAAACCGGAACACAACAATACTGAGTACTGATTTAGCGATTAAATAACTGATGAGTGGGTGGGTGGTGGTGGTGGTGGTTGTTGCTAAACCGATGACTTCGGGTTCAAGCCCAGTCAAGCACCACTATATATATATATATATATATATATATATATATATATATATATATATATATATATATATATATATATATATATATCTGTGATATCTGCTGGACTACGGTCTAGTTTATTAATAAGACAATAATATTTTATACACCGCAGTTACGACTGTGAAAACTACCGAACCACGGTTTAGTTTATTAGTAAGACTATGAGTCTCCTATACACCTCAGCTACGGCTGTGATATCTGCTGGACTACGGTCTAGTTTATTAATAAGACAATAATATTTTATACACCGCAGTTACGACTGTGAAAACTACCGAACCACGGTTTAGTTTATTAGTAAGACTATGAGTCTTCTATACACCTCAGCTACGTCTATGATACCTGTTGGACTTTAGTTCCACTTTATACGTATATTATTTTACAAAGTGTGTGCGCACTATAAAAGTGCACGTCCCATGTTCGAGGAAGGTTCGCCGATCAATGGTTGGAATCTACTGTTGATGGCGGGCGCGGGGCCAATTCAACCTCCCCCCCACTTTTATATTTTTCAAAATTAGTTAAATATAAAATGATGGGTTGGAGCGACATCCTTCAGCTACTCGTAAGAGGTGCTAAAGGAAATGGGACCGGAATCTCATACATCTGATTATTTATTATTTTTTTTAATTAAACAAATTATTATTATAACACGTATTTAAATGATTAACCTAGTTTTATTTGACTCCGCTATAGTCGATTGAGCATGTGATCTCTGACGCTCTAAAAGAACACGGTTATTACGCATACATAACGTATATTGGGTCCAAACCATCTAGACGAAATCACGAGCCAAAACGCAATTTAAAATAAAAACGTAAAATTATATATTAATACTTTAGGTAGGGATTAGTTACAAGTCAACGCGCTACTTTAAATTTGTTATGATGTCTCACATATATATATATATATATATATATATATATATATATATATATATATATATATATATATATATATATATATATATATATATATATATATATATATATATAGTGATGTGTACATATGTATGTGCTTAATTTGTGTTTATAATTCAACTCAGGAAACCTACATGTGTCTAATTTCATAGAAATTCTACCACATGTGCATTCCACTAACCCGCATTGGAACAGCGTGCTGGAATATGTTCCAAACCCTCTCCTTAATGGAAGAGGAGGCCTTAGCCCAGCAGTGGGTAATTTACAGGCTGTTGCTTTTCTT